>NC_072739.1:37355343-37655343 GCF_026930045.1 Uloborus diversus
GTATTTTTAAATCACTTGACAAATTGAGAGGGAACCACTTTAGCTCGGTATAAGCTTCTAGATTCAGAGGGTATCCGAAAGTATGGGCATAAGTGCTATTTTTGGTCATAAATAGGGCGTTTGAGTCCAATGTTTCGAAATACAGTGAAACTTGTGTAAGTTGATCACTTGCGGTGCACTATTTTAGTGGTCAACTTAAACAGGTAGTCAACTTATAGAGGCTGAATTATGTGATAAGATCTAATTCTGTGCCTGAAAAGAGGGGGGTAACATTATCTCCGTTATTGGCTTAAAGATCTGTGCTTTTACTGGTAAACTGCTCGAATAAGAATACATAACTACACCCGAAAACACTAAGTCCAATAGTTGAGAATGAATTTTAATAATGTTAGAAGAACTTAAGAATGGAAATGGACATACACTTCACATCTCGGTCCGTAATATCCCGGCTTGCACTGGCAACTGATTTCATGGCCACTCGGTGACACTTCGCAACTTTCAGCAAAGTTGTTACTTTCGATGGGAAGGGGGCATGCGCAGATCAGACAATCATATGGTGTGCCCTGAGTCGAATCGCCGTGGTACCCGGCAGAACATCTCTCGCAGTGGTCGCCTTCGGTGTTATGTTGACAGTTCTATAAAAATAAGTTCATGAGCTCTTAGATCAATGAAGAATTGTAAAACAAAAGCGACTTATTAATGAGAAGGTGAAAATATTTTATCGAATTAGTTTTGCCATTGGCGTTGATACGTTATGGCAAAGCAAGCAATTTTCTTCAGCCCTATTTTAAGCTAAGGGGCCCATTCAATCCATTATCCATATTAGTTCATATTATCAAAACCAATGTGCACTTACAATACATTTTCCGGTGTTGACGTCACATGTTTGGGCATGGCCGTAGCACTGGCACGGAACACAATAAGACAAGTAAGGCCCGGTTTTGGAACGATAATATCCAGGAGCACATTCCTAATGAAACAAAAATATTTTAAGCAGTTATTTGTTTATGAAGTTAAAAGAAATTTATCGAAAGAAAAGTTACAAAACATCGCATTTTTCATGCAAGCACATGCACCAATAGAATTTTTAGTAACTCTTTGCCCAGAATACAGATTTTATGGAAAGAAATATCAAAAATTGCCAATAAATGAAGTTTTTCTCAGAGCCCTTATTTATTTTCACACACAAAAATAATAGTGAGGAATTTTTGCAGTAATTTATAAATCTCCAATTAATTGATAAGAAAAGTAATGGCTTGCATTTTCTTTAAAACAACAGAAGGATGAAGCATTCAGGGCTAAAAACTCCAAAGAAAGAAAAATATACAGTTCTCAAAAATATAGACGGAAACGAAACATAAGTTGTACCTTTAAACAAGTTCTCATTCGGTCCAAATTGAGAACAGCTTCTGGTAAAAAGTGAACACTATAGTAAACTTTCAGTAGTATTTTTTGAAGCTTTGGTTCAAGTCACTCTACTGTTCTCAAGGTTAGCATCATCTTCGGGCCCAATATTTTTAAAACTAGATGTGAAACATAGGGGTAAATAACACGTGGGTGGGGGTGAGGGGAGCGGAAAAGTCATTTGTGACGGGCCCCAAAATTTCTGTGCACGCCCTCACTCCAACCATATAAAAAGTGAACACTATAGTAAACCTTCAGTAATATTTTTTGAAGCTTTGGTTCAAGTCATTCTACTGTTCTGAAGCTTAAGTAGCATCTTCAGAGTCTTTGTTAGTTGGAATTCAAGTCAAAAACCAAATCTCCAGCTAGATAAAAAGTCTACACTATAGTAACTTTCAGTAGTATTTTTTGAAGCTTTGGTGCAAGTCACTCTACTGTTCTCAAGCTTAAGCGACATCTTCAGAGTCTTCACTAGCTGAAATTCAAGTCAGAAATCAAATCTCCAAAAAGACGTTTATTTCAGTGCGCTACTATCAAATTTATTAGCATCTTCAGCATGTCCTTGACTTTCGGATTCAATGCAAGGCTTAAAGTTACAATAAGATAAGAATTTTAGGGCGTTACTATCAAATTTATTAGCATCTTCAGCATCTTATTGACTGTTTCAGAATCAATTGAAGGCATAAAGTTACAAAAAGATAAGAATTTTAGGGCGTTGGTATGAAATTTACTAGCATCTTCAGCATCTCCTTGACTGTTTCGGATTCAATTTAAAGCTTAAAGTTACAATAAGATAAGAATTTTAGGGCGTTACTATAAAATGCATTAGCATCTTCAGCATCTCCTTGACTGTTACGAATTCAATTCAAGGCTTAAAGTTACAACAACATTAGAGTTTCAGGGCGTTAGTATCGAATTTAGTTAATATCTACAGTAATGGAAACCTCCTTTAGCATCATTTCAAATTCTAAAAATGCTTTATTTTTCGAAGCGTTAACGGCAGATTCTCCAACGTCACCTTGAATATTTGCAACATATTCGAAGCAGGGGTGCACCGAAGCAACAATTTTTGGAGGAAGGAAATTCTCAATTTGACGAATGGCAGTCTAAATTTTACCGAATGATAAAATACGAGTGTGTGCATACGTACGTACATTTAATGAAAAGGGATATTCGGCCGTTTAAAAACTGCAAATTTGTCCCGAAATGTGCCGAATCGTCAAACAAGATTTTCCGAATAAGGGAAATTTTGGGGGGATCACAGTGACCCAACCGCGCTTCTACTTCGAAGCATTGCTTTAAATCCAAGTCCGAAGAAAATACATTTGAACCATCTTCAGCATCACTCTCAGCACCAGCCGTCAATAAAAACATTAATATCAAGATTCAAGGAGATAGTTCTGTTCAATAAAAGGGCATATTCCCGCTCAAGTCCCAGAGCAAGTTTCGCATCGAAGAGAGCCCAGGTGTCTCCATCTAGCGGAAAAACTAGGTGTCAAAACTCTTGTGGTATTGGCATTCCCCAATAGTGTGGCCACATGAAATAATGAGTGCTATATCAGTGGGTCATCAGGTCTGCAAAATATTGCCCCTAACACAGCCCCCCCCCCCCCCCCCAAAAAAAAACATATTCCCACTCAGAAGTACCTTCTGTTATACACTGTAAATAAAAAAACTACATTTCTACTAGACAGTCTCCAAGAAACTGGGATTCCATAAATGTTTCTATTAACGACATAGCTTCATCTCAAATGACGTTGCCAACGTTACTTAAGAAGAAACTATCATTACTAGAGACCTTCATGGAGGCCAGGCTGCGTTTCTAGGCATTTTTTAGTAGGACCACAGTTTTTTTTACAGTGTACAGTGTCTCAAGTTATTGTTTCATCAAAAAATAAGGCAATTAAATGAACAAGTTTGCTGCGCAGCTTTTAGATTCTCTGTCTTAGCCCAAGTGATTCGACAATTCAAGAAGCTATTTAAGAGAGAAAATAATATCAATCCTCTTTACCTCGCATGAGCTTCCCATGTAGCTAGGTGGACACTGACACTGTTCCACGCGCAGTGCTTGAGGTGCATCGGCGACGTACTCTTCAGTGGCAGTATCCATCAATACTCCTGTCAAGCTGAGAAAAAACGAGATAAAGTACGATAGAAAAATAAATATAAATTAAGTTTTACTGATCCGTTTTTTCATTCAAAATGTTGTTATTTCCCATAAGTATCACCATATCATTAAAAAATTGATTTACGAACGAAATTATTGTTATTTAAATCTGAGATTGAAAACTGCAAACGAATTTTCAGATAACGTAATTCCCAGTAGCTTGACTGCAAATGTTTGCTGCCTACTAACTTGCTTTTCCAAGGTAAAAATCCTATAGAGTTTTTACTATTCCTTTAATTACAATCATATGAAAGTTTTTTCCTTCATATAGGCATAAAATAGTTAATTGAAACATTAAACCTGCTTGCCCTCTGCAGAGTTTTTTTTTCCCCTTCAGTTTTTTTGTATTGAAACTCTGATTAAAAAAAAAAAAAAAGCCGAAAATCTCTAACGTACAATTAGACTAATCAGACGGAAGTCTCATTAGTCTATTTGTCTCTATTTTATTTGTTCGTTTTTTTTAGGCATCTAAATTTTTTTAGATGTGTGAGGAATATTTTATGAGAATATTGATCAGGTACTAGAAAGTAGTATGGGTATACGGGAAAGTAGGCTTGTATAGTTCTAGACGGAACTTCTTGTTATAACGATGATTTTGATGAAATGGTTGTAAAAAATGTCTTTTAGGTACAGTTGAAATTCAGGATTTTTTGAAGGTAAATTTTACTGTAAAAATGGAGAGTTTAGAGTACAAAGAAAATTTTACAGTAAAATTGACCTTAAAAGTGAACAAGGGCAATGCCAATTTCTCACTTGATTTAAAGTGCAAAGCATATATCGCATTATTCCCTTTCTTCGCTGGAGTCCCATTCGGTATAGGGGCTACGTACGCCATTCTCTGAAAGAGAACACAGGTTCGACCCCACTGTTTGCCTCTCTCGTTTTTGTTATTCAGCGCAACTAACCCCAGGTTTCTCGCTTTTTTGACCGTAAAATATTGCAGTAGAATTGGATTTTACAGTAAAGAAAAGTACTAGCAACAAAGATGCCAATACTTTTTATCGTAAAATTTTTAGTTTACACTAGTGTTTTTACAGTTAATGCTTCTTTACCTTATTTCAAGAACTGGATGGAAGTAAGATCCTCGAACTAAAAGACGTTCCAAGTTCACCAGCACCATCATCATCTGCTCTCGAGTAACTTCTCGGCCCCCAATGTGGCGGAACTCATGCTGCAGATAAAGAAAAGAAATAAAGTAATACGGGAAAATTCTAGCGTGCCCGAGTAAAAGTCGCCAAGGAAAAATGCCATCGCCAAACATGATTATGATGAAAAATAATTTCACGTGAATCTGATATTATTCATGGAATCAATATCATCGAGGTACGCGAGTATGGTTATTCCTTGGTATAGTTTCACTGAAATAAACACTTGCAACTTATCTTGTGCTTGCTTGCAAAAGTGGTGATCAAAATGGGATCGTCATCAATTCATAATTATTACAATTACCACTATCCACTTCGTTACTTCGGTAACGATTACTCCTGTAGACTCACCATTGAGTTTAATCCTAAGGATATACTCCATCCATCCAAAATTTTTTCTACATCTGAATACTTTTGTACTGATTATTAATACTGATAAGTTAATGATTTTGTTTGAATTTCCTTAGAGATTTCAGGGAGTTCGACGAATTGAAAACATTTAGTTATCAGACATTCCCTCCTTAAATCAGCACCAAATTTGATCTAAAAAATCCATAGTTCATACATCCTTAAGCCCCGACCCATTTTGTAAGGCTTTTTAGACTCATTAGTACATCAAAAAGACTTACTCATCTTTACTCTCTAATGAAATCACGATTACTAAAAAATAGTTTTACGCTATTTCTGGTGGAGGAGTCCTTACGGATTGGGACGTGGCTTATTAGTGAGCAAACGAATCCTGGATTTTTGGAACTTATTTGATACTGATTTAAGAAGGGAATGCGCTTAGTAGGTAAGTAAGTGTAGTGGATTGACTGCATAGCAACCTGAAATCGTTGAGACATAACAGTGAGCTAATTCTGGATTTGTGAACCTGATTTGGTACTGATATCAGGAGGAAATGGCTTGGTAAGTAAATTTTGTTGATTGACTGCATAGCAACCTGAAATCGTTGAGACATAACAGTGAGCTAATTCTGGTTTTGTGAACCTGATTTGGTACTGATATCAGGAGGAAATGGCTTGGTAAGTAAATGTTGTTGATTGACTGCATAGCAACCTGAAATCGTTGAGACATAACAGTGAGCTAATTCTGGATTTGTGAACCTGATTTGGTACTGATATCAGGAGGAAATGGCTTGGTAAGTAAATGTTGTTGATTGACTGCATAGCAACCTGAAATCGTTGAGACATAACAGTGAGCTAATTCTGGATTTGTGAACCTGATTTGGTACTGATATAAGGAGAAAATGGCTCGGTAAGTAAATGTTGTTGATTGACTGCATAGCAACCTGAAATCTCTGACACATAAGAGTGAGATAATCCTGGATTTTTTAAACTAAGTCAATACTTATATAAGGAAGGAATGTCTTGGTAAGTAAATGTTGCTGGTTGGATGCATAGCAACCGGGGAATCTTTGAAAAGTGTTAAAATAAAATCATTAAATCATCAGTTTTAGTAATTAGTATAAAATTAGTCAAATTTCGAAACTTTGGATGGAATACTTAACTAGTAGGAATCCGATTTTTGGCCCCCATTGTACCAGCTATTACAACAGCCGAATGATCCTCAATTTTCACAATGCAGTTCCTTCTGTGTGCGTTTTAATCATGATTTTTTTTTTTTTTTCGATATTTGCTTCTTGCGACTCAGATGCAATACGGTTTTCATTTCTATCACATTTTTTTCCTTCGCTGATATCAGAAATTAAACTCTCAAAAAATCTTACCTCTATTAAATTAATATTCACTCTGAACAGAAAACCACTTGCCGGTTGTTCAACGTGGTTGTGCACGATGGTAATGTTGTTCCCCTGAAAAAATATACCAGAAACTCAGCTTTTGATTATAATACTTTCATTTTGCATAAAATAGAAAAGTCTTTTGTTATAAAAACTCTCGTTTAAATAAAAATATTCATGTAGAGGCATTCAGTTTATGGAGTACGAATATTTTGCTGTATACAGAGAAAAACGTATATTTTTAAAACTGATTAAATTAATAGTATGAAGGACATTGGAGTGCTATCTCTAATATTACTTTGATAACTTTGTTCGAATCATAAATTATTTGGACAGAAATATATTCTAGATTAAAATATTTTACTTAAATACAGCTTGAAAACAACATGATAGCATGGTTTTCATTAGAGAACCTGGAAATAAATTATTGCTATAGAAGGTACTTACCCTCAAAATGAGATCAGGTCCTATCAAACTTTCGAATGGTTCGTTGTCATTAGCTAATTTAGTGTACATGATGTAGGATAAATTTCCACCATAAGAAGTGAGCTGAAAAAAAAAATTACCAATCTAAATAAAAAAATCTACTTCAGAGACGATTGTCAAATATTAAAAAAAAAAATAGAAAATCGTCTGTCAAGGTATGAAGGGAGGAAATTGCTTCTACATTTGAACGAAGCAATTGCCTGTTTGGTGATATATTTTGATAGTTGAAATTTTATCCCTAACTCCAGCGGATTAACCCTTAACTCCAGTAGATAGCGTTAAATGTTGACCACTTTTTCTTCACTAGTGTTCGCCCAGTGGTCGAAATTCGACCATATTCATAAATGAATATTTGAGAAAACTTGTATGAATTTAACTAATTCTAACATTTTTATTTCTACTCTTACTCATGTTTACTGCATATCTGGAAGGATACAATTTTTATACGTACACAAAATAACAAACAGTAATAATTAATTTCAATTTTGCTTTTTGTCTGTTAATCTCAAAATAAATAGATGAAAGGGGATATTTCGGTAATGGGGTCGTTTCCGAAATTTTAAAAGTATTTTTTTTATGAAAGAGCATGCTTAAAAACAAAGGTTTTAACCATTTTTTTAAAATAATTTGAAAACATTTAATATTTTAAACTACAGTGAAACCTGTGTAAGTTGACCACTTGCGGTGCAGTACTTTGGTGGTCAACTTAGACAGGTGGTCAACTTATAAAGGGGGTAATGGTTTTTTTTTTTTTTGTCATTTCTTGCACCATGTATTCTTTTTTTTTTTACTAATTGACACTTACTCTTTCTGTTCAACTCACTTTCATTGTTTAGTATTACTTTGAAACAATAATTTAAAATGTTATTCAAATATTTTTAGAGATTATTTTCTCAGAATGACGTATAATGTGTCATGCAAATTTAAAATTTCAGTAAATTGATCAAAAAAAAATTGTTTATGAAAAGTTATTTATTTGATATTAATAGTTCCTAAAAATTCATAGCTAATCAAAAATTACAAATTTTTCGCTTTATTTTTTTTCTCATATACATTTATAACCCCATGATGATATACTTTTCAACAAAATAACTCCTTATTGAAGTTTGGCGCACTTATTAGACCAGTTTTGGAAATTCCATATGTCTCCCAGCTAATTTTCTCTGTATTTCTCCCTTTTCAATTAATTTTAATATTTCATACTTTTTATCAATCTCAAGTTCAACTAACTTTCTTTATGAAGTCATTTTATGTAAAACTATAACACAAAGAGCAACAAGCTGGGCTCTCATAGTTCAAAAAGGCAGTTGAAAATGAAAATGTTTTATCTCTTAATTCCTTGCACTAGAAATACTGCAATGCAAGTAACTTTACTCTTTAGCACAATTCCATTGTTGCCACAAAATATTGCAATTGGAAAAATATACTTTGTGTTTTTCTATTGACACATGTTTTCATTGAACATAGAGTACAAAAGTCAATCTCAAATAGAACAAAAAAAAAAAAAAAAAACAAGTTTGGGGAATAAAAGGGTTCTTAGTAGTTTTCCCATGTGTTTAAACTCAAAAGGAGGTTTAGTTATGCTGCTCTTTCATTTAGTTGGTAAAATGCTGGTCTGGCACCAAAAATATTCTTGGAAAGCTATAAAAAAAATGGTAATAAAATGAAATAATTTGCTAAATAAAATTTAAAAAAATAAACCAAGTGGTCAACTTACAAAGGGTTTTTTACAATACTCCAAACCAAACTTGGTGTTCATTAATGGTCAAGATAGACAGGTGGTCAAGATAGAGAGGTGGTCAAGTTACAGAGGTTTTCCTTCATTATATAAGATAGGACTAATTCCGTTCCTGACAAAAGCGGTCAACATAGACAGATGGTCAACTTACAAAGGTGGTCAACTTTACAGGTTTTACTGTATTATTTTAATCGATGCGCAGATTGAAATTCATTTTTTACGCTTCTGCACATGGCATCAAAAGCGATGAAATGCCATTCACTGATGTCATTAGCGTATAACGCAATTTATCATAACCTGGAAACATGGTTGACAGCAAAGCGTAAAAATTTTGCTCGGCTATGGAGTAGCGCGCCAAAATACGTCACTTGTAACGTCATAAAGACCACGCTTAATTTCCAAAATCAAACATTTAAAAAAATAATAAAAACTAACTGTCGGGAAAATAAAAGTTTTTTCTGGCTCCACGTTATTTCTTTTTCTTATTCTATCAATTTCATTGACTAAAAGTAGTACTTTTAACTGAAGAAAACAACCCCATCAAGAAATTGGTGTGGTCGTCAGATTCCTGGCTTGAATAATTTTATTTTGGATACCATGTTGTTTTGTGCTTACCCTATGCAAATAGACATTTCCCTATTCTTTGTGTACGTATGCAAAGGAAAAACATTTTTCGTGCTGGCATTGGAAACAAAAAATTCCACGCCAATGGATAAAAATCGCCAATCATCCACTTTTAGAATGGAATGAAGCAACACAAAACTCCGTTTATACGTAAAACTTCTGCGTGAACAATATTACTTATGAAACTTCTACTATTATTGAGTAATTTGCTTTGACATCGTCATTAGAAATATAAATTTCCAAGTATGAAATAAACGAACTCTACTCGTGGCAATATAACTGTCCACTCGAAAACAATGGCCGCCGCAAAAAAAGTACAATTTTTAAAAAAGGTCGACTTTGTGATTTGTTTATGGTTAAGGGCGGTGCATAACTGATGTCATATTTTTCAATATTTTCGACCCTCTCCCCCCTTTGTCACAATTTTTTGCATTTCACTATACCCCCTCTTCCCTTTGTCACATGTCACGCTGTTTTTCATAAACTTTCCTATTAAAAAACGGCTTGTTGTCACGTTCACCCCCATTGTATGCCCCTCTTGTCATGTCTTTCCTCTCCATTGTCACAAACTGTTACTATTTCGTGAACCCCACCTTAAAGCTTCATTCGTGGACAGCCCCTATTTTGTGGCAACCGTATGCAAATATACATTTCCCTACTCTTGATTTTTGTATGCAAAGTAAAAACATTTCTCGAGGTGCAATTGGTGCCAAAAATTTGACGCCAATAGATGAAGAGCGCCTGCCAATTTAACAATTATCGAAATCTTCTCGAATGAAATGATCCTGCAAAACTCAGATTATACGTAAAACTTCTGCACGAGAATGCTTCTTTTAATAAGTGGAATATTACAGAGTAAGTTGCCAACAGTCAAATAAACGAATCCTACTTGCTACATTAAAAATTGTCCATTCAAAAACACTGGACGTCGCAATAAAAATGCTATTTTAAAAAAAAAATCGTGTTTGTGATTTGTTTACGGTTTAGGGAAAACTGACAAATGCACTTTTCAAAATTTTTGATCCCTCTACCCTTTGTCTCAAAGTTTCACACTTCACATTAAACCCTCTTCCCTTTGCCACATGTCATACTGTTTTTCATAGACGTTCTTATTAAAAAAAAAATTAATTTGAATTCTTAAATTTTGAATTCAAATTATGTTTTTCGCAATCACGAGTTGCGACAGGACCCTACTCATTGGTTACTACTCTACTCACTTGTTTCTAGACACGGCTCTTGTCCCTCCAAGTCTACCCTCCTGTTGAACGGAGACGTGTGTATTAGTTGTGTATGTGTAGGCTTTTGTGTGTGCGTAGACCTGTGTATATGCACGATGGCGTGTGTGTATGTGTGTGAGTGCGTATGTGTATGAGCGTGCGTGTATCTAGGACACGGACGCCACCGACCAGGAGCGGCTACCGGAGGACGGAGCCGCGCCTGCAGGTGGCGGTGGTGGTTGAAAAAGGCACGGAACATCAAAGACGGTCAAATGAGAACAATAAGCAATCGTGATTGCTCAAAAAAAAACTTGATGTCTCATTCTCAGCATTGTATGTTCCTCTTGTCATTTATTTCCTCTGCCTCACGAACGGTTAAAATTTAATGAACTCCACCTTAAAGAGGGACTTGATTCGTAGTCAGTTCCTTGCAAATAGACATTTCTGTACTCCTTTTTTAAGAATGCAAAAGAAAAATATTTCTCGCCCTGGCATTGGTGCCAAAATGGATAAAGTTCGCCAATTTCACAATGGAGTCGTTTCCAAAATTTTAAAAGTATTTTTTTTTCTGAAAGAGCATGATTAAAAACATAGGATCTAACCATTTTTTAAATAATTTGTTTAAGTTTAGTATTTTAAAAACATTACTTAAATCGGTGCGCTTTCATTATTTACGCTTCTACCGATGACATCACAAATGATGAAATGCCATTCAGTGTTGCCATTCACAGAGCAAAATATTTAATTCGCATCTTTACTCACGTGCATTGGCAACGATATGGTTGATAGCAAGCAAGAGCACAATTTTAATTCGCTTCTTGATTATCATAACGTGGAAACGCGATAGAAAGATGCGCCAAAGAGCATCATTTGTGACGTCATAAAGACCACGCCTTGTTTGAAAAATCTGACATTTTAAAAAGTTAATTAAAAAATAACTGTTGGGAAAATGAAAGTATTTTGGGGGTCCTTGTTATTGTTATTATTATTATTATTTGCTTAGCCTATCAATTTCAGTGACAAAAAATACTACTTTTGACTGAAGGAAACAACCCCATTGTCCACGCGAAAGCACTGGACGTCGTAATAATACGCCAATTTTATCAAAAGTTTCACCTTGAGATCTGTTTGTGGGGATAGCAAATGCAGGTATTATTGGGAGTTGGAATTGAAAGTCGTCCCTCACTCCGTAAAATGATTTATTTAAATATTAAAATCGCGAAAACATAATAAAAATGAAAATATTTTAAATACCCAGAGTTACCCAAAAGCCTCAATAATAGAAACAAAGACAAGTATTTCATTTCTTTATGCTCAAGCAAGAATTGGCAACACCACAATATTATCCAGCAATTTCTTCAAGCTAACTGTGTCGCGTGAAAAAGCAAATAAAAATGAATTTTCACTAACTTTTAATTGCTCCTAGCGTGTTTTTTAGCCATTTTAGCGGATTGGCATTTTTGAACGGTAAACCGGGTAGAACGTGTTTTATAGTATTTTGCACGAGCTTTCCAACCATACCAAGCTCGAAGCGCTAAAATGCCTTTTTCATGTAGAAAGAGCTGTTTAAAAAACCAATTAAAACTTAATGTTTCACGCTTCCAACAATGAGTTTCAACAATGGAAAAGAGATAAAATTAAAATTTTTGAGTTTCGCCAACTAAAAAACGCTTATAACTTTTTTTCTAGTGGATTCAGGTTATTGGACCTTGGGCGCCCTGACAATTTCTTCGTTAGGAGTATTTTTTAAAGACCTTTCAAACCATATCAAAAAATCGAAAAAATTGGGCCATCCGTTAGCGTAGAAAGAGTCATTTAGGACGAAAATTCGTTTTTTTAAAAAATTAATATCTCCCTTAATTAGCGTTCGATTTCAAAACATTTTATTGATGACACGAAAACTCGGCAATAGCTTACCTGAACAAAAAAATAATGAACGAAATCGGTCAACAAACAGAGGAGGAATCGGTACCGAAAGAAAATGGCTTGCCTATTATTATATAAAGATTCTCCAAAAATGACTTATCAGTAAAACAGTTAAGTTACCGGATACAGTTCAATCTTGTCAAAAAAAGAAAAGAAAAAAAAGGAGCATTTCCCTGCATATCAAACACTGCCAAGAAACATTATCAAATCATCATGCCGTGGCACGAGTTTCATTGTTGAAGAAGTCAGGAGCGTTACTCGATCATTGGCTATGATATATACGAAGATTAGTCCCTTGTTTTACACGGGTTTATTTTACGCGGATTTGATTGTACGCGGTTTAAGATTTAATGTCTTTACCTTTGTTCTACGCGAATGCGTTTTGATTTTATGCGAACGCGGCTTTGCAAACAGATAAAATTATCCCTTCCTTCAATATCCAAACTCTTGAAATTGCAGATTAACATAATGCGAATGCATTATGTTAATCTGCAAATTCTGCTCTCTTGCTAATAAGCGAGCTTGGGCCACTGGTGACATGTTTTACGATTGGTTCTAGAGTTCCCTCTAGAAGAAAGGTTTTAAACTTCCACATTCAGAACTCACTCGAAGAAGTGTTTTTAGAAGTGAACGAAGGAGGACGAAACCAACGAGGATACCGACATCGAGAAGCACAACCAAAAACTTTTACATTGAAATTTTTGAGCCATTCTTTGACAATGGCAAACAATCTTTCTAATTTTTTAGTGAAGGAAGATTCCTTCAAAAACTGACACGACTGATCAGGGACGCGTTAATGCTCTACAAAGAACTACACAGAAAAATGATTAAGGTCCGTCTCAAGATTATCATACCCAACTTTTTCTTTAAACAAAACTTTATAAACATTAAGTTAATTTATATTTTTTATGCACGTTGTGCATTTGTATCGAAATAGGTACATATTAGACTTAATATACATATTTATCTATCACTAAAATGAAGTTTTTTTTTTCATCTGTGAAACCTAACCCCTATTTTAGCACTATTATTAAGTCTAAGTTTACTCGGTTTAGATTCACGCGGCAGTTTCGTGGAACGTTACACTCCACGTAAAACGACGGTCTAACTGTATATATTTCCAGGTATTTTCCTTTAATGAGTTGGATCTGGTAGCAATTGCGACAGCGAAATAAACATTATGGTTATGGAAAATTACAGCAAAATTTTATTAAGGTCTTGTTATTTGTATTATTTATTCGGTATGCGCATTGAGTTTTGGCAACAAAATACGCATTATTTAGTGTTCCCTTATCCTTTTTATAATGCAGTAAAAGTTTTTTCTCTCAAGGTATTCCATTTTAAGTATTGTCAGTTTTTCGCGAGAAGGCACTTAGCGACACCTCCTTGAGCGCAGATTTCCATTTTACACGGGGGTGATCGGTAAGCAATCCACGCGCTTTTAAAGGAAATGAGATAACCTTAACTTGGGCGTGTATTTTAATGTGCAAAAAAATATTAGTGTCCTTTACATCACTTGCTTCACTTGTCTGTTGCCGTTTTCGTTATTCTTACATTTTAAAAACTGCTGCTTTTACAACAAAATGCTATAATCCGAAGATACCTTCTGCCGAAAACAACGAAATAGCATGAAGGAGGAGTCAAGTGTTTTCTTGTGAAAAACAAACACTATCCATAATCAACTATTTCCCCTCCAACTGCCTGACACGTTCTGTAAAACAGTCTTCTTTGCATCGATTCGCTGCGTCGCAGAGAACAGGAATTTTGCTCTCCACAAAAGTTTTTTCTTCGTGGTCAAATGGATAATTTTGAATTAATGGACTAATTGTAGTCTAATATTACATTTTATTTCATTGCTTTTTCAAATTGCTAGCAATTATTTATAAAAAATTTGCTATTTTGTTATTTCAGCGTAAGGCATGTGTTTCTCTGATTATATTTCGAATCGATAGCGTTACACCGTGTTCTTCACAGATCACAATTGCTATAAATATTGATACACTGAGCTTTCTTAGTAACTCAGGATCGTTTTAATCAATTACGTTAAACCTACAATGTTGAAAATTCAGGAAGATTTTCTGGTAATTGTTACTGCAAAATGGCAGACTTAACGCATCGCTGATTTTTACGGTAATTTATACTGGAAAAATAAGCAATCCCAGCTCCAATTGATTGCTGCGGCTTACCGAGGAAACCGTAAAATTTTACAGTAACATTTGATTTTTACGGTAATAGTTACTGGCAACATGGATGCCAGTAACAATTACCGTAAATTTTCCGGAAAAATTTTAACAGTGTACCGAATTTCCACTGAAAGTTCCAATGTCACAAAGGTTACTGACTTTTAGCGGAGGTTTTTGCAAGATATGTTACTGGCAGAAATTGCTGCCCATTATTTTACAGAAACGTTTCTGAAGCATTTTACAGTGCAAAGCTACATTTTTAAACCTTTTTTTTTTTTTGGCCGAACTTTTTCACGATACAAACTAGATCATAATTTCTCAAATTGTGTTCCACGGCGGTTGCTCAAGGGTTTCTTGAAACTTGAGGCAGGCACAAGTAAAATTATGCATTAACGATTAACAGATAGCTTATTGATTACTTTGACATAGCTCTTATGGTTTCAAGATGACAAAGGAACAAAAACAAAAACCTGCTCTAACATTTTTAATTTATATCCGAAAAAAAGTAATGATTTCTTTTCTAAACATGAAAGTTTCTTTCTGGCAGACGGATATTCTTTTCTTGAAATTTCATTTTCAAAGAGCTAAAGAGGGGGGGAGGGAGTCAAACTTACCTTATTCCCTAAATAGCGAGAAGGTGCTGAGAAATAAAAGAGGACATTTTCAGGCCAAACATCTGGAAGGGAAGCTTCAAGACCATTGTCTGTGATTTGTAAATACATAGTTCCGTTGTCGTCCACTTCAGAGAGTTCACTATCTACATTGATGAGCGCTTGGTTCCAGTTCGACATCTCATAGATCTAAAATGAAGCATAAGAGGCATTTTTTAAAAAAATTATCGCATAGGTAATACTCCTTTTACCCAAAGTGAAGCAATAGAAATAGCATTAAAAAAGTAATCTTTTGCGGTAACGATGATGCTTTAACCTAAAATGAAGCAAAAGTATTTTTTTAAAAAGTAATCATTTGCGGCATTAATGTAATCATTTTGAAATAAGTCTGGTGTAGGATTCATGAAACTAGTTTCATAAACTATCATCTTGTTTAAAGCGTTAGTCAAGTTAAATGCACTGAGTACTCACGCTTAGTCAAAAATATCAGAAATCTATTGAACTTCCTTCATAAGTCTGTTTGTTTTTTCCCCAGACAAAAAAAGTTTTGCATACAAGTACCGAACAGCTTGTTACGGTTGAGATGTACACACTTATATTCACATTGATCGCTATAGTGTGAAGATAATGTAATGTAATGTAATCTAATCTAATCTAATCAAATCTCAGCTTGATCTTTGCCTTCAGCTTTTTTAATGCAATTTCAGACTAATGCTCCCAAACACGAATGAAACCGGAGGTCAAAACAAGCAATTTGGTAGTTGCTAGCAGATCTACCTAAGCTCCGGTTATGAAAAGTAACTAGTAGTTTAAAAAACGTTCTCCTCTCACTTCATTCTACCTTAACCTGAGGTTTGTGCAAAAATATTTTTTACAGAAAATGACATCAAGAATTGAAATACCTGTGTTTTGAAAAAGTATCCGCTCGAGCATCGATCAGTCGTTCCGAAGCAGAAGCATTTGGTGCATCCCAGAGGATTCACTTCTTCCAAGTAGAATGTTCCAGGCTTGCACTGGTCGCACGAATCTCCATAAACATTTTCCTTAAATTGAGACAAAATTATAAGTTGAAAGAAAGAATATGAGAATGATTTAAAGCAATTATATGGACTAAGGTGCCCACCGCAGGCGGAAAGAAGGGGGTGAAGTCCCGAAATACATCGCCGAAGGCGGCTAATCTAGCTATCTTGATGACAAGTAAGTGTAATAAACTTGGACAATGTTTGAACAATTGCTTTTTCACTCAGACTGATGTAATATAAAATGTATTGTTTCTGCTGACAGAGTTGAGGCTTATTTTGCTTACTACTTTATCTGTAAAAACAACTACCTGAACCGTTGCTGTAACATAGAACACCAAAAAAAAAAAAAACGGCATTGGAGGAAATCAATGTTTTACGCAACAGTAATTTTAAGCGATTTAGTCTCAAGTATTACAATATGCACAAAAAAATTGCAATACTGTGGGGCCCGATTTTGACCTTTTCCCCCACACGCCTGAAAAGGGACATCCGCCCCCATTCTGCGACCCGGCTATGTTTTCTGGAAACTTCGTTTCGCTGCAAATAGCCTCCCTTGTGATTTTGAGCGTCTTTAGGTCGAGAAGAGTTGACCTTTTTGTCGCGGCGGTGCATTTTCCTGCACTGAATTTCTGGAACGTAGGAAATAAGTTCAGACCCCCAGACAGTTGCATCTCATAAAATAGAGAATTAGAAGTAAACACATTCCGATTCCGACGCTCACTATCCCCCACACAAAACTCCTCTTTTTGGCGGGAAAGTTTTCCCACCGCTTGTTTTTGAGTAAACGACACTTGGAATTCAGAAAGGCATCCTCCTCTCTGTGATGCCTGCTTTGGGTCAAAAAGGGGTTAGCTTCTTTCGGAGATTTCAAACATTTTCCCGTCCCGGAGTTACAGCTGCAGGATATATCTCCTGAAGACTTGACAGTTCCAAGCCCATAAAACAGAAGACTTGGGAATAACAAAATTCCTTACTGACTTTTGCGACGTACCGTACCCCATAAAACGTAGGATTTTCCTAGAAGCTGGCTCTCCAGATGTTTGAACTACGATCCTCAGAGAATGTGTCCCGATCAGGGAACGCGTCCCCCGATACAAAACGGAGCTTTTTCGAGGTAGATAGAGATTTTGGTGCACAAGAGCTTAGGAGTACGAAAAGCTCTACGTTTCTCCGAGACGTTTAGTCCGGAGTCAATGATGAAAAATGAGTGCCTTTGGATTACCTAATGGAATAAGGGCCAAAATCTTGGTATGTACTATTTTAGCTCCCACTGCCCACTACTTAATTTAAATCTGTAGAATTATTTTGAAGTTTAATTTCTTTGGAGAGTGGAATTACGATGCGTTTAATTTTTTAAATCCTTAATGTTTGGAGTCTTAATGTTTAATTCCTGACTAAATATCTAGCTTAGTTTAGAACTGTATATGTACCATTTTATTTAATAAACATACAATGTGCTTTAATGAATCAAACTATTATTTCTTCTATATTTTAGTTTATTCATAAAACAAACACAACGCACTATACTCCACCGTAGGGTATCCGGCCCAACAATACGATGTTTACGGGTTAGCTTTTGCAGTATAAACTGATGATGCCATACATAAAGTTCGGAAATATTTCTTCTAAATTATGAAATTTAGAATGTGTCATTTTTGATTATATTGTATTTATGCCACCACACCAGTTATGTAAGCAAACTTTGTGCGAGTTTTGTAGCAAAAAAGAGCATTAAATTTAGAAAATTAAATCATAAACCAGTAATTTTTTTTTTTCAATTTTTAAGTTGCATCACTTTTATTACTGGGGTACGCTAAATTGTAAATCTGTGTATTGATTTACAGTACATGTTTACAAGATCATGTTTCTTTTGCATTTTAATGAGATATCTCTCCTTTTACCTTGCAGTAGCATCTAGCAGAGTCTTGCTCGCAAATGTCTTCGGTGCTGCCTCTCAAATCGCAGTTGCATAACTGACAATGAGGGAAGGCCCAATACCCAGCTTTACACTTGTCGCAAGTTCTGCCGACAATGTTAGACCGGCATCTGTAATTAACAAGAACGAATCAATAAGCATACAGATTTAGTATCTTGTCAGGTTATATTTTCTGTTCAAAAGGAATGTTTAAAATCAAAATTCTTTCAGTTAATCTCAGATCTTTTATTATTATTATTATATTTTTTTTCATTCCTGAACTTACCTACACTGACCCGTTTGAAGATCACACTGCAGTTGACCATTCGAAACACCCAAAGGATTGCAATTACATTCCTGAAAAATATCACGTAGTTTGATATGAGACAAAACCAGTAACTACTTATTAAATAATGTTTTTTACAAATAAGAACAAAAATTTAAAAAAAAAAAAATGCATGTGCGAATTTAAAATTCACCAAACTCATGAATATTGTTTGAAATTATTTTTATGAAAGAAATTGCCTAAAAGTTCTTCATTTTTGTGCTTTTCACATAATTGGATTGAAATTGACCTAGCCAAAACCAAAATACTACATGCATGTAGGAACTTGAATATATAGGGGAAACCCGGGCAACGTGAATACCTTAAGCTTTTCTTGATTATTGTCGTTTAGTTATAACTTTAGAAATTGAAACAAATGTTTATAATCAGTCTTCATTTAATGAACTTGAGTAATGCAATAACAGTTGTCCTTAATATTAATTACACTATTAGATATAAGGCCAGTTTTCAACGATGGCATAAATATCCACTTTGCCCAACACCCCGGGTAAAGTGGATTCGTTACTAGGGCAAAGTGAACAGCAACATTATTTGTCATGAAACTAAACATTAAAAATAAAATAACCATCGAAAATTAAAGGAACATATCCGAAAACCATTTTTTTGCTACAATGGTAATTATTGTAGTTATTGCAAACAAAGAAATTAAATTTAAAAATAAAATAAACGCCGAAAATAAAAGGAACATATTTAAAAACATTTTTTTGCTGCAGTTCTAATTATTGTTGTTATTACAAACAAAGAAACTAAACTTAAGAATAAAATAAGCATTGAAAATTAAAGGCTCATATTAAAAAGCATTTTTCGACAATACTAAATATTGCAGTAATTATTGTAACAAGCAAAAAATTTTTTTAAAAAAGTCAATATCTAAAATTTAGGAACATATAAAAAAGAAAAAAAAACATTTTTCTTCTACAATACTAATCATTGCAGTTATCACAAACAAAATCATTACCATATTCGAATGCTGAACACTCTTTACGACACCAGTGAGTACAAACACATTGTATCCTGTTTTCCATTGGCTGATCATCTTCTTCAATGAACATTTTATCACAGAAAATGCACCTTACATCATCAAATTTCTATACTTCCTTATTCTTATCATTTTCTTATACAGTCCTATGTTTTGTAGCAGAGATTTTTGATTAGGCTTTTTGGTACTTTTTCTTTTTAATAGTCTTTTGAGAAGCTTTAGTCGAAACTTCATCTAGTTACTTCATGAGTCTTTTTGGATTTTTCAAATTTTTGTCTCTGACTGTCCTTAACTGGAGTACTTGTCTGGAGTGTAGATATCTGTAGTTTTTGCTTACGTGTTGTTATTGGTTTAACAGGCTGAGGAATAGGTAGTAAAACTGAATGACTGTAGCAGTTCGTAGAACATCCAGGTTTGGGTGAAGCGGCGGGAACATCATTGCCTGGACTTCTTCTGTTGCTTCAGATCCCATGGAAGTATAAGGACGGTCTTCAATGGTAGTATTGTCTTGGGATCTTAATATTGAGGAACTTCCAGTTCGGATGAAGTGACTTGTTATGACCGGGCAAAGTGAATATGGTATTCACTTTGCCCAATCCGCTTTTCCCTTCAGGTACATTTTTGAGGTTACTAAAAATTACTAACAAACCAGAGCATCTAAACTAGTCGTCTACGGATAGTTGAAAGCTACATAATCGTGCATCAAATCCTACTCATAACAAAAAACATGTCACAAATAGTATTAAAGTTATAAATGAAACAATAACCTCTGCTAACTAATATTATTTTCCCCAAAACATATTTTGTTCGCTCACTGGCGTCGCGTGAGGGGAACTCGTCCCGACGTGTTTGCCCCACACGGAGCGGCAACAGGCGACCGTTGCTATGACAACGCGGCAACCGGCCAACTAATTATTTGGGAGTTATAGGCTAAATTCGCTTTGCCCGGGGTATCCACTTTAGCCGGGTTTCCCCTATATATATACATATATACAGTGTGAGTTCGATCGAATCTGTCATACGAAAGGAGGTGATAGAAGAGCCCAAGCGGAGCATAGAACCACCCATTATCGTGTCCAATCCTTAACCGTAACCGAGTTTTGGTAAATTTAAGGAAAATGAGTAAAAAAACAAAATTCTGAGAAAACGACTGATTTCTGAAATTCCTGTAGGACCTACAAAGAAAAGAAGTACATATTTGGAAAGAGCAGACTAAATCCTACAAAATGATACCTTTTGCATTAAGATAGTCGCATTTTACTGAGAGCTACAAGCTTTGAAACATTGGACACACTCAGAATTAAAATGGTGCCAACGTTTTTAATCGACATTTTCAGAAACAACCGTAAGAGCTACAATCGGGCAAATCTACCAAAAACTGGTCCATTTTATTGGCTTTCAGATGATACAACAACAAATCATATTGGGCTTCAAGTTCAGCTGAAAGTCAGGCTTTTGTTTGAAACAGTGTAAAAATCTGCATTCGTTAAAAAAGGAAAACCAGCAAAGAGTCGCACTTTTCTGTTTTGAATTTTCTGTTTCACGATAGCATGTTGCTTTCTTTGTTTAAGAAAATGATATTTTTATATAAAAATAATAGTTTTAACATTTAATTTAGAGAAAAAACACATGAGATAACGATTCGTAGAAATAAAAGAAGCATTACTTTCCCGTGCTTTTCACAAAGGGAAAATCAAGAACAAAAAATGTTACACCAACATCGATTAGTACATTTAATAAACCTGCAAAATTTACAATAGCTGCTGAAATTGGTCGCCGCCACATCTGATACACGCTCTTGCCCTTTTGCGAACGGAAACAACCGTTGCTCTTAGAGAAATTTCATTCCTTAGTTTCCCTACTGCTTCAACAAGCCGGTCGCTCAATTCTTTCAAACTTGCTACTTCTATTTTGTAAACTTATTGTTTTAAGAATCCCTAAACAAAGAAGTCCACTGACGTCAGGTCTGGAGATCTAGGGGGCCAAGGGATGGGGCCCATACGACCAATCCATTGGGGATACTGTTCAGTTAGAAATTCCCGAACGGCATTTGAAGAATGTGCAGGGGCTCCATTGTGTTGGAAAATGATTTCTGCATTCTCCTGAACAGGAATAGCATCAAGAAGGTCAGGCAAATGATGTTCAATGAACTCTAAATATATGTTTCCTTTTAGGTTACCTCGAAACACATACGGACCAATTAAATGATCTCCTATTACGCCAATCCAAACATTTATGCTGAATCGAGTTTGGAATGATGAGTTTTGGGTTAAGAAAGGATTATGTTCAGTATAATGATGCCAGTTATGCAAATATATGATGCCCCCTCTAGTGAACAACGACTCATCTGTCCACAATATCTTTCTTAGAAAATGGTGATCTTCCGTGTCTCGGGCTAGTAGCCATCTGCAAAAGGTTACCCGCTTTTCTAAATCTGAATTGCGCAGTTCTTGTACTAGAGTAAAATGATACGGGTGATACTTGTTTTGGTGCAATGTTTTCATCACTTTACGTTGTGATAGTCCACCTTCTATAGCAATCGAGCGTGAACTCACACTTTGGTTTTCCACTACTCGGTCCAGCACATACTCCTCAACATTGGCAGAACGGTGATCCTGGCCCCTCTCGAACAACGTACCAAATGAACCTGTCTCTCTGAGCTTTCGATGTATAGAGGCAAACACATCTATTAGATGCAGAACGATTTGGGTAACGGAGCCGGTATTCTTTCTCGACTCTGCGAGCATTACCATCACAAAATCCGTACACGAAATGCATATCAGCATACTCTTCGTTAAAAAATCGAGACATACCCAAAAATCGAGAAAAGAATATAGCAACTTATCTTTAGAAACTTTAACGAAAACTTTCAAAAACTATAAACACACTCTCTACTGACTTACTGTAAAAAGAATCATAATTCTAGCAATTTTCAAAACACATTTACAAAATATCAGAAAGAAGCAAACGATACATAAAATATTATGACAAATGAATAATTCTGTTTAGTTTTTATCATTAATTGTTTTGTTAAACAAATGCTTTTTATTTTCAGACGATATTTTTCACAATCATAAATCGTAATCGGAAGTCTTTTGATGGGTCTGTATACGTTTTAAGGTCTTATAATGCAGGAAGCTCATATTTAGAGTTCACTGAACATCATTTGCCTGACCTTCTTGATACTATTCCTGTTCAGGAGAGAGCGGAAATCATTTTCCAACACGATGGAGCCCTTGCACATTCTTCAAATGCCGTTCGGGAATTTCTAACTGAACAGTATCCCCAATGGATTGGTTGTATGGGCCCCATCCCTTGCCCCCCTAGATCCCCAGACCTGACGCCAGTGGACTTCTTTGTTTGGGGATTCTTAAAACAAGAAGTTTACAAAACAGAAGTAGCAAGTTTGCAAGGATTGAGCGACCGGCTTGCTGAAGCAGTAGGGAAACTAAGGAATGAAATTTCTTTAAGAGCAACGGTTGTTTCCGTTCGCAAAAGGGCAAGAGCGTGTATCAGGTGTGGCGGTGACCAATTTCAGCAGCTATTGCAAATTTTGAAGGTTTATTAAATGTACTAATTGAAGTTGGTGTAACATTTTTTGTTCTTGATTTTCCCTTTGTGAAAAGCACGGGAAAGTAATGCTTCTTTTATTTCTACGAATCGTTATCTCGTGTGTTTTTTCTTTTTATTAAACTGTTAAAACTATTATTTTTATATAAAAATATCATTTTCTTAAACAAAGAAAGCAACATGCTATCGTGAAACAGAAAATTCAAAACAGAAAAGTGCGACTCTTCGCTGGTTTTCCTTTTTTTAACCAATGCAGATTTTTACACTGTTTCAAACAAAAGCCTGAATTTCAGCTGAACATGAAGCCCAATATGATTTGTTGTTGTATCATCTGAAAGCCAATGGAATGGGCCAGTTTTTGGTAGATTTGCCCGATTGTAGCTCTTACGGTTGTTTTTGAAAATGTCGATTAAAAATGTTGGCACCATTTTAATTCTGAGTGTGTCCAATATTTCAAAGCTTGTAGCTCTCGGTAAAATGCCACTATCTTAATGCGAAAGGTATCATTTTGTAGGATTTAGTCTGCTCTTTCCAAATATGTACTTACTTTCCTTGTATGTCCTACAAGAATTTCAGAAATCGGCCGTTTTCTCAGAATTTTGCATTTTTACTCATTTTCCTTAAATTTACCAAAACTCGGTTACGGTTAAGGATTGGACACGATAATGGGTGGTTCTATGCTCCACTTGGGCTCATCAATCACCCCCTTTCGTATGGCAGATTCGATCGAACTCACCCTATATATATATATATATATATATATAAAGGTTACTTCCCTCTCTTGTTTTTTTATTTTTTTTTTAATGATATATATTCTTTAAATAGGAAAAAGAATCGTAGTCGTTTTGCAGAAAATTAAATATAGTCAATAGCTACTAGAGGAAAATAAGCATTTGATATGCTTCATTAATAACTAACTTGAAGCTTTAATAATTGCCGTTTTGTTTTTGTTTAAAAACAATTCATGGCAAATTATTCAGAATTTTTCCACCGAATTCCGGGGCTCGTCAATTTTTGCACGAATATATGACCAATTCCAATCAATTTGGATCTTAACAAAAGATTGATTAGAACTCATTTGCAAGCTGCTCAATTTTGGTCTGCGTACCTCAAGAAAGATATTTCTTTAATGCTTCTAAAAAGAGATACTAGGCTAGTAAGAGGACTTTCAGACTTCGGTATCTATTAGATTTAAAAGGTAACGTATAGTCTCGGGGAAAAGATGAATAGTTAGAGTAAAATATGATTCAGTTTTTTAAATTTATGAAACTTGAAGATGTTCATGGGCTAAATTATTTCATGGAAGGAAGGACCAGAGACCCTTGTTTTAAACTATTTAAATCTCAGGCTAATCTGGAATTAAATAAAAATTGCAACTTTAGTTGGCTTGTAAGCAATAGGAATACACATACAGCTTAGAAGAATCTGTAACGAGCAAGGAGACATATGTATTTTTAAAAGAGATATTGATTTTCACAGGGGGGCTGATAGATTAACAAAAGCAGCCTAGCAGGGTCCAAAACCTGTTGTTGGTCTTCACTTCTGAATTTCAACTTAAGAAAACCAATAATTCTGGAGTAGTTCAGGAAAAGGTTCACCCATGTAAAAAATAAAACTCGCGCCTGGTAAAATATCCTTTCATGCAGAATCAATCACATGGGTAAAAATCTTACTTCGCATCCAATCAGAGGATCGAATCCATAGGTGTAGGGGACACAAACATCGCATCTGTCCCCTGTGACTCTTGGAGGGCAAATGCACTGTCCAGTAACTGGCTGGCAATAGGCCGTCGATGGGCAATCGCAAGGCTTGCAGTTCGGAAATCCGAAGTACCCGGTGCGGCATTGGGAGCATGTGCGGCCGATGACATTCGGTTTGCACTGGCACTGGCCTCCAAACTCTTCGCATTCGTAACTCAGTGAACCATCTGTGTCGCATCTGCAAGGCAGCGCTCCGTTGTTGTACTCCGACGTCAGGGAAAATGCCGCTTCTCTACAAAAACCTGTTGTAAAGACAGTGTTAGTCCACTTACGTTATACAAGAATAGAGTTGGTAAATTTTATTGCCATTTATTTATTTAAGAACAGTAAAACCTGTAAAGAGTTGTTGACCATCTAAGTACACAAGCTTCAATATATTTCAAAAAGACAAGAAAATGCCTTTTTGTGGATGTCCCCACATAGTTGCCCAAACAATTAACAGAAAAGTGATTAGACCTTTTCATTTTGGTGAATTCTTTGAAGAAACATCAAATTCCTCTCCCCATCTAAAAAAAAATCGAAATCTTACCTGAAACATCTGATGGTAATTGAAAACTGTTTTGCCCACATTCAGTGATGAACTTTCCGGCTTTGTCTTGTCTTAATGGAGTTAACACATTTTCACGGAATTGTTGAGCAGGAATAACTAACACATAATCCTAAAAAAAAAAAAGAGGGAAACAGGTTTTCTTTTCGTTAATTTTTAAAAAGTACTTGAAGCATTTTGTGCACCAAACAATACTGGTCACTCAAAAAAAAAAAAAAAGAAGGAAGTCTGAAAATACTTACGACCCACACAGTTTTATTTTCTGGCTGCTGAATTG
Organism: Uloborus diversus; assembly: GCF_026930045.1. Taxonomy (NCBI): domain Eukaryota; kingdom Metazoa; phylum Arthropoda; class Arachnida; order Araneae; family Uloboridae; genus Uloborus; species Uloborus diversus. The sequence goes on from NC_072739.1 coordinate 37,381,002, forward strand.
TAAGATAAAAGTTTTGGAAAAGTTGGACAGGAGTCGGATCACTTGTAGATTTTGAATGGACAACTGTTCTACAGCCAGAAACGCTCGGGCAGAAATCGAACGTTAGAATCTCATCGTGGTATTCTCCATTTTGTACCATCACTTTAGCATCAAACTTCGGATGATTTGGCTGAAAAAATAATTGGTAATTAATATAGTATCAATAATATATCTCATTAAATCAAATAATTTTGTGTCTCTTACTTGATAATAATGAACAGCGATGATATAAACACCAGGTGCTGGTACAGATCCCTCTAGATCTACAAGGTTGTCATGTTCAGCTAGGTTTACCAAGCCGATGTCTTCGTCAAAAACACCTTCAGGTAAATCAGTGGTTTTCCTGTTTTCATTGGGACTTGATTCGAATTCCACCTGTGATAATATGATTGTTAAAACCAACAAAATCTATTGGTATGGATTTAAATGAATGGAAAGAAATAGTTTTGCACTAAGAACTATTGACAGAAAGCTTTGCACTGAGATGTATCTGAAGTTCACCAGCTTTTCAAAAAGACAAAAATGTTTTGTAGCTTATCTTTTACAGTGATAAAATGGAGGTTTTTACAAACTACTAATGTTTTACAAGACTTTTGTTTCATTACGGCCAAAGCCAGCTAGTTCATAGTTCTACTACTTAGAACAGAAGTTTCTACCGCTTACTCTATTTCTTCCGGTTAATAATAACTAGGTTGCGCTTCGGTTGTTTTAAAAAATTTTCATCACTATTTAATGACTTTATTTTTGAAGAATGAATGCATTATTCCTTACTATATATGTATATATAAGTAATAAATTTTTAGATGATTCAGAAATAAAAGTTTAATTCAATCAAACCATATAGCCCTGTTTAAAAATCAGAAAATAGTCTTTATGATAAACTGACATTAGATTAGTTATAAGACATAAATCGGAACCGAGAAATGCTTAAGAAAAGATACTAATACAAGTATGTACGTGCCACTTATGGATTATATCTCAGAAAATGCGGTACACATCCTCATTAGCTGAAATCTAGAATTTTTTACCTTTAAAATTTTCAGGTTTTTTTTTTCTCTCCCTCAACTAAGAAGTAGTCTGTAGTCTTTTTCAAGAATCTGCGAAGCACGTCTTGGTGTTTTCAATACCATGCATTCCCATATGTATTCTACTATATGACAGATAAAACCCTAAATCGTAGTTTAATTAGCAACACGTCCACCAGCTTAAGGCTAAATGCCGTTTTCTTCTTGTGGTGCTTCTTGACTGGAGTCGGTTAGAAATTACAATCAATAAGCAAAACAAGCTACTTCACCTTAGCAGACATAGGAAAAAAGTGGCGTTTGGCCCCAAGATGGCGGACGTGTCGCTACTTTTAAGTTTAGATCCAGGGCTTTAGATTCAGGGAATCCCAGACAAAAACTTACCTTCGTGGATTCAGGGACAATTGGGTATTCGGTCTCAATGCAACTTTCATCTTGTTGTACGCAAAGGGACTGAGGCACAATGTAATCCATTTGCCACAAATCGGCAGGTACCAGTGCCACATTATCAACTGCCAGATTCGCTTCTTCAGTGAGAGTGATGACCGCCGTGACGTAGTTAGAGTCCAGGTTGAATTTGGCAACTTCTCCATACTGATCAACCACAACTTGGCGGCACAAAAACGAATAAGAGCAATCGTAAAAGGTGACCATCCCCTTTTCCATTTTTTCGGTCGAAGATAGTTCGACTGTCGCAGTCGCACCTTGTCCGTTCTCCGGGGTGTGGTAAGTGATGATCATTACGTGAGGTTCTGGGCGAGATAGCCTGAAGTCCAAGTGAAGCTTTTCTTGTTCTTTGTCTAACCAGGCCATTCTCTGAGTCTTGAGTCTCTGTTGGAGAGACGAAACAATGATTTACGGAAACCTCATTTTAATTACGCACACTCAAATTATATGGATTTCATCAAATAAAACAATGCTTAGTTTTTTTATAGCAAAAATAATTAATAAAATTTCGCTTGGTTTAAGGGGGTCCGGGACACAAAAATCGTCAAGTTTTGCAATTTTTTTTTAATCATGTGAAAAATTACTCCGTTTTTTTCCGCTTAAAAGGACGTTTCTATCTTGTTTCTATCTTAAATAGAACAAAAGATATAATTATTTTTGTTGCATGCACCTAACTAATGTGTACTTAACTTTAAACGCGTTTTTCTCCATGATGCAATTTTTCCCAATTTCTTGCATTCAAACTCTTATAAGTCAGGAACTGATAAAGATAAAGTAATGAAACTTGAAGCATATCTTTTTCAAACAGTTTACTTTAATTTTTATTCGGCGAATTAGAAAAATACGTTTACTGCAAAAATTATGATTTTTTTTTTAAAGTATCTTCGAATTTTTCGAAATTTTTCTTCAAATATTTTTTATTTTTATTGAATCATTATTTTTAAAATCGCCGAATAAAAATTAAAGCTTAGATATTTGTGCGTAATTTATTAAAAAAAATTGAAAATTGATCAAGAATATTTTGAGTTATAGCAATTTAAAGAAACCCGATTTTTTAAAAAAAAAACTAATTAAATTTAAATAAATTTTTTTTTTTCATATTTATGTTATGATTTTGCTTATTAAATAAATGGTGAATCAGTGCAAAAAATTTCAAAACTCTAAAGTATACAATAAAAAATTTTTTTAAATGTGTCCCGGACCCCCTTAAAATGGTGGCGCACAACCATTTTTTTTTCCAGGGCCACACCTTACGCTAAGATAAATATCGCGGGCCAAAACACACATAAAATTAAAATGTATTTAAATCTTTTTAGATAGCAGTGGGGGGGGGGGGGAATTAAGAAAATTGCAAACTAAGAATTGTTGTTATCGATATTTACATAATTATTTTATTGATGCCGAGTTTCCATTTATTTTTTAGAAAAACATTTCTGAATATTTGTCGTCAACTTTGCAATAAACATTCGTAATCCCGAATGAAGATAATTAGTTGTTTTGAAAGGTTTCAAAGTATCCCTTTCGATTTGTAACATCGAACATATCAACGAGTCCTATGGATCAGCTTCGCAGGTCACATATGGTCCGCGGGGCCGTAGGTTGAGCACCACTGGTTTAAGAATCAAACAGCTTGATTCTTATTTTGCATAGTATCTGCGCGACCTTGCTCATATCATTCTGATCCAACATTACGGAAACATTACATAACTTACTCGTAAAACATCTTCGTTGTCGTAAACATTTGTATATCGTCGATCATCTCCATCGGGGACATACCCGGCCTCTCCTCGAACTACAGAAGCATCTGCAGGTAACGGGGGGTGAGCAAAGGAACGACAGAAGCTGCCATCGTCATTGAGGTGACAGAGGTTTGAAACATCTTCTTGTAGAAGGGTTGCTTCATAGTACGATTGAGGCAATAGAACCATATAATCCTGTAGGAGACAGCAAAACGAATGAAAACTTTTACATAGGGTAGAAACTTTAAAATTAGTATTAAGATACATTAAGACTGTTTTAGTAAGCCATTATATGTAGGTTTAGCAAAATTTAACTTCCAAGCTTGTGAACTGTAAAAGACTTTTAAAATTTCGCAATACAGAATATACCTGTACTCAAATGATTTCCATCAATACGTTCACCTATTTATTGGTACCTTTTTTTTTAAAGTGCCGTCAATTAAAAAGAATTCTTCACTTTAATTGACGATAGCAAAAACTATGTACCCAAGGAAAAATATCACCCCCTGTATCGAGTTAGCATCCATTATACAGCACATAATTTTCTCTAACTGTACTATCAAACGCAATGGCAGTTTTCAGTGGCAACATCGCAAGTGATTGCAGCAATTCTTGAAGACCAATATGAAGTAGGGGCAGCTTTTCTAGTTTTGCACTTGAGCAAATGAACAACCTCAGAAAAACGAAGGAAATCTTTTATGAAAAAAATTAAATATAATGAGGGAAATTTTTTTAATAAATATCCTTATTTTTGTCAGTTTCTTGGATGACGCTCCCCTCTTTTCAATGCCCTAATATATCGCTTCCGTATAATGTTATAGGCTATGCCTGCTACCTTTCATCTTACTCGATCGCTAGAGCGAACGGAAAGACACTAAGCCAAGACCTTTTATTTGAAAACACAGATTTCAAACACGTTAGTACGCATTAAGAAGAAGAAAGTATGTCTAACGAAAATAGAAGTTAAATGTTATGTTTTGATATAAAACAGACAGTGGCCAAAAATAGAGCCAAGAAAACGTTGTTTATATTGTTTGGACTGTGACAATATTTTCTATTGAAGTTTTTTTCTCGGTTAGACCTCTTACACACGAGGTGTTAGTTGAATCAACTTTTCGAAAATGTTGTCTGTCAACTACGTAGGTCAGTCAGAAAAATAGTTGCATTTCTTCGTCAATCTGTTCCATCCAAGACAATTTTCATGAAATTCTGTGACAATACTTCCGACATGTACCTTTATCGCATGACATAGCGACTTCCCCAAGACAATTTCAGTTTTTGTGATTATCAGTCGCAAACATGTCTCGACAGCTGCAAGTAGCGTCCAAATTGGAAATGCGTGCAATGATTCAATTTTGTGGGCAAAAAGGTGCAACTGCACTGAAATTTATGTCTGCAGCATGAAGTTTATGGTGAAAATGCAATGTCATATTAAGCTATCGTGAAACGGTGCAACATGCTTGAGAATGGACGTACAGATATTGACGACGCTGAGCGCGAGGGAAGACCAAGGTTAGGTGGGTACCTTTCAGCGCCTGACTTCGATGTTTTTGGTCCCATAAAACAAGAACTTTCAAAACGATGAACGACGATGTCATTCGGATGACGAAGTGAAAGCTGCAACCCAACAATGGTTATCACACATTAGACAGGATTTCTTTGCAGGAGGCATCGAAGAACTTGTACCACACCTCCACAAATGCTTAAATAACGGAGGTGGTTACGTTAAAAAGTAGATTTTGAATGGAACTTTAAAATAACAATAAAGTTATTCTAAAATTTCAATGTTTTTTTTTTGTTTTCTTGAGCAGTGCAACTAACTTTCTGACTAAACCTCGTAGTTGACTGGCGTGTTCCGTTGTGTTTACACGAGGCAATTTAGTTGTATCAACTCTTCTTTCAATAAGTCGAATTTATTCGGGCAGCTGCTCCACCACCACTATTAAAAATTAACTGAGTTGACTCAACTAGTTTACTCGTGTGTATATCCACGATTATAAAACATATGATATGCAGCAGTGTTCATTTAAAGTGAAGTCAAGAGAATCAAATAAACATTTCGTTTTTGCGGTGATTCCGCTTTAAAAAGTTAAATAGTATGTGAAGAGAAACTGAAGTTATATTATAGCCATAAAATCGCTATATACGACTTCGCTATAAATGGGCAGGAATTTATAAACTTCTTAATTCACTTTTTAAGTTCTAATTAAAACTGAATCCCATATTTAAAACAATAATAATGAATAATAAAGCGTTTTAAACTTTAAAAATTATAACAAAAGTTTAAAAATATCTGCATTTCAGAAATCTAAATTTTAATTGCAACCAATTCAAATCAAAAGGTGCATTAAAAATTACTCATAGTTCAAAATTAAATTTGCTTAGAAAATGCATCCCATTTAAACTGAATTGTATTTTATAGATCTCCTTACAAATCAATTGACACAAATTATTGATAAACTGGTTTGAATAAATGTAAAGTACCAGAAAGAGAGGTTTTTCGATTCTGATGGAGACGGTCCACCTGCCCGGATTCAGGACGAACGGAGACGCGACGGCTCCCTGCTTCCCGGACACTTTCATCAACCTGGGCTTCTGGGTGGCTTCGAACACCATGTCTGTGCTCTGCTGGATGTCTGCGATGGAATGAAGTTGGTACAGTTTATACTGCGAGAAACAATCAAAGACACTTCGTTTTCTGTTGTCTCTGATTTTTAGTATGTATAGTAACAGAAATATGAGTACGCTTTTTAGAAAACTTTGTAAGTGCCTTTCTGAAGGAAGAGATAGTGAAATAATGCTGTGTGAAAAAAAAAATGGAGAAAAAAAATAACGGAATCAAAAAGGAGAGGGGGGGGGCGAGAGGAGAGAGAAAGAAAGCAAAAAAAGAAAAAGAAAAATGAACACATAAATATTAAATAAATAATGAGCAAAAAACAAACAGTAAAAGGAAAATAAATAGATAATAAATGAAAACAAATAAATAATTAATAAATAATCAGTAAAGGGAAAATAAATAGATAATAAATGAAAACAAATAAATAATCAATAAATAATCAGTAAAGGAAAAAAAAATAGATAATAAATGAAAACAAAGAAATAATCAATGAATCAACAAAAAACAACAAATAAATAAATTTCGAAACAATAAACAAATAAAAAAATTCGGTAGTAATAATAAATAATTAACTTATAAATAAATAAATACATAAATGATAAAATAAAATAACAAATTTAAAAAATATTAAAAACTACTAATAAGTAACAAATAAATGCACAATAACGGAAAAGCAAACATTATTTCATTTAAGAATAAAAAACAAAAAGACACGGAAAATAATAATTGATAAATATTTCAAACTAAAGTTATGTAGTTCTGATAGTAGTTTGTTTATTTAAAAGGAAAGAAAACTAAATTTTGAAGGAAGTATACCCAGATCTGTTAGTTCGTTTTTCTTTCTAGTGGAAGGCAAGAAATTTTTATTTACTCTTCCATTACAATGTAATGTAAGGGTAAATAAAACATGTATAAAGTGGTGTTCAACGGTGATCAATATAATGAATAATTTCACGAACTAATTTTGCTGAATCAATGATTGCAAGACAAGATTTGTTTTCAATGCTGGAAATATTTCGCAAAATGTGTCTACTTCAAACAAGTGGCGTCAGGACACAAAAAGAAAGAGAATTCTTCCCCAATAGATGAAATACTACGTACCTCCAAACGTTTCCGGGGAGAATGTTATTGTTCCATAAACATTTTCGCCACCAAAATTCAGATAGTGAAAATATACTTCATACAGACTTGGTTTCTCCACAAATATGTCCAAAAGTACTTCTTTCTGTAAGTAAAATAAAGGTATTACCTTAGCAATAATGATCTGAAAAAACTAAAGTATAGGTAAAAGATTTCTTTTCAAACTTTTATTCTTATTTATTAGAAAAATATTATTTTCCATTTGTTTACAGTTAAGAGTTCTTTTTTTTTTTTTTTTTGTGCAAAATTTAACTAATGGTAATTTTGCCGAGTGCAAGTAAAGGCAGTAGCTACAAAATTTTCATTTTTTTTTGCATTTTTGAGAAGTTTTTTCCTTTATAATCCCCCCTCCCCTACTTTCTTTCTTTCAAATGATACTTAAATTATCATTGTTATATATATATATTTTTAATTTTTCATTTTGTGGCTGTTATTATTTATCGCCAGTTTTTTTTTTTTTTTTTTTTTCATTTTTGAGAATCAGTTTTATTTATTTTCCTGATTCTTGGTAACTATTATTTCCGTATTCACTAATTATTTCCTTCACCTCAGTTCAACAACTTTTTAATTGTTTGTTTAAAAATTTCCTTTTTATTTATTTACTAGCTGTACCCCGACGGCTTTGCCCGTAGTACAAAATTAAATGGTCATTCCGTTCGCCTGTGTATTTACAAATAATGGATGATGAATTTCTCGCCAATATGGCCATGTTAATTTGCTCTCTCATGTTATGGTATGGTATAGTTCGTTCAAGTTATGATAATTTGCTTGATAAAATGTTCTTAAAATTGGAATAGAAAAATAACAAAATCGAATTTTCGAAAAATCACTTCGAGGTGCCCACTCCTATTCACGAACTCATTTTGTGCCAAAGTTCATGAAAATCGGCAGAACGGTCTCGGCGTTATGCGCGTAACAGACAGAGATCCAGACACACATACTTACAGCTTCATTATTAGTAAAGATTACTTTAATGAATCATATGCATACATAATATAGCTTTATTTTGTCTCTCCTACAAAAACTGATTTCATTTTTACATTTCGCTAAATTATGCACTTAAAACCTGGGCCGCAGAGACAGAGTAGAACAAAGTTTGGTGGAAAAAAAAGTCGGAGTCGGTCATTTTCTTTCAGAATCTGAAGAAGTTGGAATGATTTTGGAGTCAACTAGTTGAAGTCGGGGGCTTTAAAAGCCCATGAGTCGGATTCGGTTAACTTCACCGTTGGGTTCTGGTGCCCCGCATAAAACTTGGCGATTTTAGTACATTGTTTTCTTCACTCCCACTTTCACATTTTTTTATTGGTTAGTTTCGAAGTATTCTTTTTATTTTCCTTTTCATGAATACTACTTATATACATTACATATCTTTATTTCTATTATACTGTCTGACCACGGATTGTATAGAAAGACAAACATCCGTTGTACAGTCGGAAATGGACGAATCTATTATTTTTTAGCGATGCCAGCTTCTGCAGAAGCAGAATCTCATTCAAATGAGCGGAATACCGGCATCAAATTTTTACTTTTCTCCCTCATTCAGACAGATTCGTCTTATCTGGACGTTTGAAAATTCCATACAATCCGTGGTTGGACAGTACAAGAATTGATTTTAATTTTACACTGCGTTAAATTTTGCACATGAAACTAGTCAATTTAATGGCAATACTATTTTTTTTTCTAGAGCACTTAGTTTCTTTTTAAATCAAAGTTTCATTTAGGTCTTCTTTCGAACAATCAATACTCAGTAAATGTTTGAAAAATATCCTGAAAATGGTTAATAAGGCATTCTACCCTTTCTTATTAATAATTCTTTTGAAACTTTTAATTCAACTCACTTGAAGGACATCAGAAAATACAGCATAGCCTCGCCAAGAAAATCCAGGGAAAACGTTTTCCTCGTAACCGTAGCGGACTTGCGTCCCGACAGAAGTACGACCGTCTTCGATTTCAAATTGATGCTGGAACATGGTAGGGAAAAAGTGAGTCTGAAGAGGAGAATCGCACCTTCTTCCACTTATCCTTGGCCGACAGGCACATTGTCCACTGTCTTTGTCACAAACATTGTTTACAGATCCACCTATGTCGCATCCGCAATCTGAAATAAATAAATAAACAAATGTATACTCTACTGCAAGTTTACTGGACAAGGGAGAAATAAGCTGAGACTGGAAGGAACAAATAGCTCCTAGCGCCTTGTCCGATATATTCGAATAAAATTACGCTCTTCACTTTAGAAAGCGGATTAGTTAGTTAAACCCACGCATACGTAACCTTTTTTAGTCATATTTTCTGTCAATCGTTAAATATTTTCAATTTTACGAGCAAAGCAGCGCGGAACATTACATCCGTTTGAATCAAACGCGCCAGCCAATAAAAGCTTATAGACAGGTGGCGATCTCCTCTTATTCGTGAAGCAGGTAGGGTAGGTAGCTAGTAAGTGTGACGTTTTATCTTTTACCTCGGTTTTTCTTCCGCCTCTCGTGACGCCACCGTCAACTTAAGTTGCAAGCAAATCCGATCATGTCCAACGAATAGTCACTTCTGATTGGCTTTTAGGTGTCATGTGATAGTGATCGTAATTCCTGGGTTGGACATGGTCGACTCAGCCATTCATCCTTCAGCGGGTTAATAAAATGAGTACTAAGCGTGCTTGTGAACTAAACCCTGGGGGTTCCGCGTTCGGCTGAACACCTAGTCGGAACACTTGCCTTGCGCCCCAGAGCTCTTGCTCTGGAAGACTGAAAGGGGCACAGTTTGCCTTGTCCCTCTTAGGCTGTTGCGCCGATGGGTTTGGTTTGGATAGTGATCGTAATGAGGTTCTCATCCTTCTGTTTGTTTCGTAATTTTTTTTCCTTAACATTTCTAAACGCGTACTTTATTTTTTGCGATCCAAGCCCCTTTGTATGACTGAAAATGAATTAAATTGAGAACTTTTAACCGTTAAACAAAAGTCGTTTTTTTTTTTTTAGTATACCTAAACCTGTTTTTTATGCGGTCTTTTTTATGCGATTTTGTTTTTGGGGGCGATTTTTTTGTGCGAATTGTTTTCGTGCAATGTATTAAAATTTCAATCAGATTGGAATTCAAGTGACAAAATTATTTTTAAAACGAGTGCAAGGCAGTATCTTTAAGTGACGACACAGGCACTCCGTTGAGAAGTCACTGTGACCTCCCAAAAAAATTTCCTTATTCGGGAAATTTTGTCCGACTACTAGGCACAAATTATCATCACTTGATTTATTTTGATTTCGTTTAAAGATTATTTTGTAAGTTTTTAAATTATTTTCTATGTGAGACCTTTTTATGCAGTCCCTATCCACCGCATAAAAACAGGTTTGGATGTATTCATGGAATTATGTTCAGTAAATTATAGAAATATCTTATAATAAGCGCTATCGCAATGCTCTTTCTAATATGTTAAGGTTTACAAAAATCTATTTCTTTGCGTTTTAAGTAAAGGAGGAAGGAATGCTTCCTTCCTTTTTTAAAAGCTTCTGCTAGTTTCTGTAAGCAACAAAATTGCGTTTTTTTTTCTTGTCTTACTTTTATACTTTTAATAAAAAATATTTAAACTTTAACTAAAATTGAAACTTCTTTAATTGTATGATATCGGTTTATTTACTACTGATTCTGATTTAAAATGCTAACATTTCTTTTCAAATAAAAAAACCTCTTTTATTTATGCTGATTCCAGGAAGAAATATTTACTTTTTCTTTCGTTTAGAGTTTATACAGTCTACGTTTTTGCTTTGCTGTTTGATTATATCATTAATTTGCGTGTTGCATTTTATCTATGATTAATTTTGTGATAAATGTCATATTTACTCATAACCGAATTGTTCAGACGAATATTAATTTAATAAAAAAAACAAAGGTTTTGAAGGTCAAAAGCTTTAAAGTTTACTACTTTGACCCGATAAAGGTAAAATTTCAACCTCCATTGGTAATAAAATCCCGAAATAGAGCCGCTATATAAGTAACCTTATCACAAAAGTAATGAGACGGAAGTGATGTCATAAATGGATGAGCATTTCCCGACAGCGGTATTTTTACTTTGAGGTTTTCGTTAAAAAGATCGGATCACTAATTGATCGGAGTTCACTTTGCTCCCAAATCGGCTGAGCTACGGTATCGTGATCGCTTGGCGAATTAGGCGATAAAAAATTGGTGGATTATTTTACATTTCAAAGTGACTGTTAATGTAATTGAATGCCTTTTTTATTCGTAATTGTAAAAAATTTTTGAAGGGTGCATACGCATTTTGGTTGCAGAATATTTTTTATTTTATTCAGCGTGGGGGGGGGGAGGGCATTTATTCAAAGAACTTTATTTAAATTTTTAGCTCGAGCATCGCTGTACGTGAACTGCTACACTGCTAGTAAAGAATAACAAAGAGTAAGATTATAAAAGTTATTTTCCCCTTCAAAGAAGATGTTTTTCAATTCTTCAAGTCATGATTTCAAGTTGCTCATCTTTACTTACCTTTGCATCCAAATAAATCGTCGCTGTCAAGTCCAAAAGTGCCATCTTTGCACTGCGAGCATTGGCGAGATCCGACGTTGGGTTTACACAAGCACTGTCCATTGGTCTTGCCGCAAACAGCGATACCACCAACGGTTCCTCCCAAAAAGCAATTGCAATCTGTAAGTGGTTTGGGAGAGTTAGCAACAGATTTCGAATAACAATGAAATAAAAGAGCGATACTTTTTGCCCTAATGCAGCTTATGATGTACATCATACGCCATCGAAAGTTTAATTTTACGCTCTTAATTATTTTAGATTAAATGCATTTGAAACTATTCAATGTGTCATAATGCATAGCTTTAGGACAAGCTGGTAGATCTTCTGCTCTCAAACCTCTCCGCATCTTTGTGAATTGAACATTGAACTTCAACTTGGTAATATTTATGAAATTTGAATTTTATATAGGAATTTATATTAGGCTAGAATTAATTTCAGTTAAAAATATTTAACAACATTCAGCTATATTTTATCCACTAAATATATGCTTTAAAAAATTAAAATGTAATACCAGTGTCATAGTATTGCACGGATAGTTTCACTATTACAAGAAAGTCAATTAGCAAACACTACCAGAATTTAAAAAGCATCTTCTGCTCTTTATACGCCTATATTTATGCATTTTACTATATTTATACACATATATGAGCATATATATAAACATTTATTTTAAAATCTTTATCAAAAACTATATTTTTAAAAATTTTTTAAATCGTTTTAGCTATGTTTTCACGAGATATTAAACTTTTTTTCCTCATGCCTATCAGATCTTTGAAAATCGGTTAGTAGTTTAAGATGAATACACTCCCTCTACTATTCTACTATTAGTTACTTTGAAGAGTGTACTATTAATGTTTTTAAATATCGAGGAGTAGTTATCCAAAAAATTTAAAAAAATAATCAACAATATCCATTTTTCAATTACGAAATTTTTAAATCCGGATTAAGTGGTTCATTCTTCTCTTACAGAATTTGATCGAATCGAATACGACCAATTGTATCTACCAATCACGTCGGCAGAAATGTTCTTTGCCCCACCCAGAAGAAAATTTCTCTCTATGCCACTAGTATACAGAATCGCACCGAATCGAACAAAATCCAGTTGAATGAGCTCCTGATGTGAATCTTCCACTTAATTGCATAAACCTTTTTATCCAGCATTATGTAACTTAGGGAAACCTCGTTATAAACCTATTAAGACATTGAACCCACTATAATGAAAACTTACACACACCACTGGCTTTGATAGACCCGTGCGATGATTTGTAACCCTTACCTTCACATCCAAGTGGATTGCTGGCTTTTAAGTTCCAATACAGTGGTTTACATTCGTTACATATTCTGCCAGTCACCCGTTCCTTGCACTCACACAACAGACCACTCGTCAAGCTGCCACAACCGAGAAAAGTTGGTAAGACACCGGCTGGATCACAGTTGCACTCTGGAAGAAAAAAAAATTACATCTTTTATTAATTGTTCGGATGCTTTAAGTTGTGAAGTATGCAGTTGCAAGGATCTAAGTTGTGCCGGTCAGATGCAAGCTGTGAAGTATATCAGTAAGATTTTCTTTATTTTCCTCATCGTAAACTTAAAACCAAAGGAATCCTGAATCCGTTCCATAACATTGGTTGTTAAGAAATATTACCGACAAAAAGATCAACTTTTATGACTGTTTGATGGAGACATTATTTCTTAATGAGTATTAAAAAAAGCACCCCTTTTTAGAAAAGGAGTGTTGTGTAAAAATTTTAAGTCAATTCCCCTATTACTTTGCGAGTTTTGTGGTTACAAATATATGGAATCTGTTTTTTATATATAGGATATACCTATTTATCTTACCTAGGAATGAAAATCCAAAAGGATGGCACACGAAAATATCAGAAGTGTGGGAACTGAGTACGCACTAAACCTGGGCTTCGTGCCCTGTCATCCAAAGGGAGCTACAACAAGTTACTGAGAATGTATACACGCAGACCTCTATAAGGATAACTGCATTAAAATTGCCGAGACTGTCTGGACCACTTTCGGTCAAATTTAGACTTTTCAAGAACAAGCCAACAACAACCTATCTTTCTTTGTTTTATCATTAAGAACCTTTATACCATTATGGTGATTTGATTCTTATTACATCCAGCGTAGATGTTACATCTCTGGGACAATCAAAATCAATAATTTTGGAACTACCTACAGAACTGGTTTATGAGTCTGCACCTGACTACTGCATTTTCAACAACAAGTGTGGTGAAGGTGGTAAGAAGGCTCTTCTTTGACCAGATCTATACCCAGCATCTGTACACTCATTTTCTTCGATGATTTCATAGATATTATCAAATAAGCAACGATAATAGTTGACAACACTTTAGGGTTTCGTTAAATAATTTGATTTATATTTAAAAAAAAAAAAAAAAAAAGAAGAATTTCAGAAAATGGAAAGGAATTCGTTCATTACCCTCGCAATACGGGTAGTTGTAGAAACCTTCTTTACAGACATCACATCTCTCACCATCGAAGTTATTTCTGCATACACACTGTTTGTCATTCCCACAGGACACTCCAATGGATCCAGTTGGCTCACAATCACAAGCTATAACAATAAAACAATTGATAAACAAGTAAGCAATTACTGCAGTAACAAATAATAGTTGATGAAAGTAACAATTAATAATAATGATATTGTCAAGTAGCCACCAGAAATATTTATTAACCAAATACTGAATGTTTATGTATCTTTGGTTTGAGCCTCGAGGATGGGTCGGTATTTTTTTTTTTTGTTAACATCTCTTATGTTTTTATTCTGTTTGCTTGAGAACTAATGGTCTTGTCTTCTACCCATGTAGACACTTTATGCATTGTGCTAATAAGTTGGCTTCATTTTGTTAGAGCAACGTTTTGTCTGTGCAAAGCTGTCCCCCATTCCGATCGAAAGGTGTGTTACTTGAGCAATAAATATGATGATGACTATGACGATACAACATAAGAAAAGAGGGGGAAAAGAATGTAGTAAAATAAAAAAAATAGTTTATGAATTTGGTTTGGCTAATTAAATACTTTTTTACAAGTTTACTTACGAAAGCAATCTGGGAAACTGTAATATCCTGGTGAGCACTGATCACATTTAAGTCCAGCATAATTTGACAAGCACTGACACCTGCCACTTATGTCGCAAACACTGCTGACAGAGCCTTGCTCATTGCATTTACATTCTAAAAAGAAAAATAATTCAAATTAACAAAAAGTTTTTAAACATTGAGTTTTAAGAGGTAATCATTACTATTGTAAGAGTAATGTAAGAGCAAGTACTGTACACTTTCTCTTAATCAGATATCCGCTTCTAAAAAAAAGATGACAAGAAGAACAAATAGAAACAGACAGAAAATGAAAAGAAGAAGAAAAAGAAGAAGAGGAAGGAAAAGAAGAAAAAGAAAAAGAAGAAGAAAAAGAAGAAGAAGAAAAAGAAGAAATAGAAAAAGAAGAATTAAAAGAAAAAGAAGAAGAAAAAGAAAATAAGAAGAAGAAATAGAAAACACAAAGAAAAAGGAAAAAGAAAACAAAAAGAAGAAAAAGAAAGGTTCCAAATAATAAAAGGAATCTCTTCTTCAGTGCCGAATGAAGTTCTGAACTGCAGACACTAACAGCTGCCACGTGAACTTATTGATGTGTAGATTTTCTACAAAAGCTTTTGCCGAATGTTTTCTCATTTGTAAGCTCGCATCGTTTTGCGTTGAAAAAGGAATTCCATGCAACCATGACGAACGTGTCTGAAAATTTTTGCAGTTGTACGTTTTATTGATGCTGTTGATTTTATTTATACACGTACCTGATATACGAAGGTTGTTGTTTTTTTTTCAAGCTCCGTTTGTCTTAAAAAAAAAGAAGAAGAAGAAGAAGAAGAAGAAAAAAAACGGGTAAATGTACAAAAAAGATTTTACTATCAAAAGTAAAGTACAATGCATATTATTTCTCCACATAATCACCTTGACGATTTAGGCATTTGTCGTACCTGTGCACAAGCTTTTCTATACCCTCCTCAAAGAACGTTGCCGCCAATGATTGAAAGTGATTTTTGACGGCGTCTTTGAGTTCCGCTCTCTTTAAATTTTCGGCACCAATTACGAACAACACTAGCACTCATTATTGTCTCCATATACACGACTTATTCTTCCATGAATTTCCGCTGCCATGTTACCTTCTGCTTGCAAGAAACGAACAGCACTTCTCAATTCACATTTGGCAGGAGACTCGATGCAGACTGCCATGTTTTCGCGTCTGTAGCTCAACAGGAAAGGGCAGAGTGGACTCGACAGTGATTGAGGGTTTGGACAGTGGTATGTGCAGTATCCTAGTACGCAAACTAGCCTCCTGCCGCCCACCTGACTTTCCTACTGTGAAAACGGAGTTGAAATAATAATAATAATCAAAAAAAAAAAAAAAAAACAACTGCGTATTGAAAAACTTTTAGTAGACTAATCTGAAATTGAGCATTTCGCAATAAATGGAAGACTTTCGTTTTTACTTCTCACGAATTGTCCTTAAGTTTACAATTTAAAAAATCTTTTATTTTATTTCGTATTGGTTTTGAAACTTTAGTGCATTAAGTTGGCCTAGTTTTTACTTACCCTAGTCACTCCTTCACATCATGTCAACGTTAATATTCACAAAACAGAAAGACTGTTTTATTAATATTAGGCAAAGATTTGTTTTTGAACAACGTAGTAAATATTATTTAGCGAATTTTAGTATACCAAAATATACTTTTCAGCAATTAAATGAATACTGTGCCCTTCATTACATACAGTGAAATTATGCTTTTGTCTCAAACAGCATAGCTCAGAATTCTAACTATTAATGAAATTTGTTTTTAAGACAGTAAATTATACTTCACACGGAAATGACCAACAAAAACATATTAGGCAAAATGTAAAAGTATTAGTACGAAAGTGTTAAGTTTTAAGTTGAAACAATAAATGAAGAAAAGTGGTATCACAAATATTGTTTACACTTGTTTCTGGCTACTTGGGATCTATCTCTTCATTGATGTTAAAAAATTTACTACGAAGCCAAAAAGAAGAATGCTGCTCCAGAATGCTGCCTCCAGAAGCCAGAAGCATTTTTTGATTGAAAAACTGTTTTTTTTGAGATCCAGAAACAAGTGTACACAAGAATTTTGCGAATCATTTTTCCCCCCAATGGGGCTGAAGTAGAGGCAAATGCCTTTTGCAGACCTAGTGCAATCCCCCGGCATAGCAACCACTCTTTCACGTGGCACCATATCGGTGGGATGGCATTGCCACGAGAATTTCGACTTCCAGTTTCCCCACTAGATGGAGGCACCTGGGCTCTATTTGATGCAAACCAGCACTAGGAATTTAATTTTGACAAGGGATACTCCATGCCAAACGAGTACTCGAGGGATCTTTTACACGCCGCATAATCATACGACATGGACGCTGTCGATTTTCTGCATCTTGAAAATCCACCGACGAGAGCCAGGACCGAACCCGCGCCTTTGGGGCGTAAGAGACCAGCGTCTAACCACTACACCACTCTGTCAGCTTTTGCGAATCATACTTCAAACGATTTTGTCATTTGTTGGTAAAATATCAATTAAAACACTAAATAGATCATTCTTCACTAAAAAAGGAAATGAATGAAATAAAATAAGGAACCAAACACAGTGGCACGACAGCCCATGGGAGCCCAGACCTACTGTGCCCACCTCAGTTTTCCTGACTAAGGGCTCTGGGGTGCCAGGCAGATGTTCCGGTTAGGTCGTCAGCCGAACGCGGAATTCCCAGGGTTTAGTTCCCAACCGCACTTGGTACTCCTTTTATCGACCCATCGAATGGATGGACGGCTGAATCGACCATGCCTGACCCGGAAATAGAAATAAAGTATGAGCAAGTTTATGCTTTTATATGTTTTAGTTGTGTATGGATTGCTTAACTTGAAATAATTTACTAAATTACTGAAGACGTTTCGCTGCTAGAAAGATTGAATGGATTTTTGGACCGATTTTGTTCGCTATTCAGAGATACTGAACCGTCTATTTTTAAAACGTATTTTAAATCTTATAGTATTTGGAATCCAACTTATAATTTTGGTTAAATTCTTCTCGAAACGCCATAACTGATTCCCCTTTCGTATTTTTTTTCCCCCCTTCTCATTCCCACTTCAAAACATTTCGATTAATTTCGTCATCAGATTGAAAATTCCGTAAAACAAGAAGTGCTCTTTAAATATTTGTCTTGCTTGAATTGAGCACTCACGGATTCACAAGAAGAGTGGAAAGAAAATCCGTCACTTTCTCCTTACCTTCGCAAACCGGGTAACCATAGTAACCGGGTGCACATCGGTCACAAGTAGGTCCTCCATATCCCTCTTTGCATATGCACGCTCCCGTGTTGCTGTCGCAGATCTCCTCCACGCAACCAGTAGGATCACAGTTGCAGTCTGGAATTTCAAGAGCCATGTAAGTTGAATAAAGAGCAGTTGCACTAACTTAGTCCATGCCCATAGCTAAACAATTGCTTGGTACAAGGAAGGGAAAAGAGTTTATAAGTTTAGTACAAGCGCGATCGGGACGCCCCGATGGAGGGTCACAAAAGGTCACTATGACCTCCCAAAAGTTTCCTCATTCGAAAAATTTTGTCTGACGATTCGGAAAAATAATCAGCATTCGGCAGAATTTGGAATTTCATTCTGCAAAATTAACATCATTCGGCGAAATTTAGAGTTCTATTCGGCAAATTGAGACTTTCTGCCCTCCCAAAAATTTAAGTTCAAGCGCCCCTGAGTGCGGTATTAGTATTTGCTCGTTTTGCAACAGCAAAACGATATAGTACTACAATGAAACCTCGATTTCACGTCCCTTTAACCGCATTTTTTCCGCATTTTGCGATTTTTTTTAACAAGTCCCAGTTTTTCCGTATAATAGTAGTGTTAATTTAACCCGGATTGTAAGTTTGCTTTTTTATGGAATTTCCTCCATTTTATGTTTTTCCTAAAAAACAAATAATTAAAAAATGTTCTAGAATGAATGTATTCTTCCTCTTGTACTTTTTAATGCTAATCCACTTTGTGAAAGTTGATTATGAAAACAGAAATGTTTTCCACAGACTCCTGTCTTCTGTTTAGTCGAAGTATTTCAATCCTAGAAGTTGTTCCATTCATTGTGACTAAAAACGATCCACTATTAAGGACTATTTTTAATTTTAACGCCAGGATTCTAAATGTTCAAAAATTATCTTAAAATGGTATGCATAAAATTTTCTTTTTATAAAATATAGATGTTACAATTTCTGAACGAGTATCTTTACTACCTTTAATTTTTTTGCCTATTCAATTTTTTCTTCCTATGTATTTCCCGTATTTTACGTTCTTAAACCCAGTCTCTTGACAAGCGTAACATCGGAGTTTCACTGCATTAAAATGGGAAGGTAGTTTAAAGTAGAGAAATTGAGGCTCGAAGTCAGATTTTCATTTTGATCTAGTGCGTATTTTAATTTTGATTTCTTTTTTTTTTTTTTTAAATTTCTGAAAAGCCTAAAGAAAGAAGTAAAGTTACATTCTCATGTTGGATAATTGTAGTATCAAACACTACATGCAGCTTGAAGAGCTATAAGTTGATTTAAGAGTAATTTCTTAAACTGTGTTCGTGTCTATTACTAGACGAGTGAAAGGAAAACCAGGTTATAAGTTTAGTACCTATATGATGGAATATTTATACACATTTTAAGAATGTACTAGTTTAAAATCAAATAACTAACCCTTTTTAGTTTAGATTTGAGGAGGGAGTTTTTTCATTGAGAGCGAGGAAGGCACTTAATCTTCGGTTTACCCTACTTTTCGCCGACATTTAAAATTTTCTCCTCCTCTTAAATATATCAAAAGGTAAGGTTGAAACTAAAAAAGAGGGGGGGGGGGGGGGGGAAAGAAAATGTCGTGTCGGCTAAAAGTCGGGGAGATCTAATATTCTTCACTATAAGGATTAAAACACTTATATTACAGTTATATATTATTATTCTGTTGTGGGCAGGTAAAAAGCAGTAACTGCAAATTTTCACTTTTCCAGCATTTTTGTCATCTATTATACATTAGCTATATTGTACAAGCTTGCTAAGTTTGGTTTCTGCTGGAAAAAAAGAGCTAAGTCCAACATTTACCTGTTGTTAGTATTGAATCGGAAACGAGTTACTTCAAATATCACAAAAACTCATTTCTGCAGATACTGCTGTTTACATTGCCTACGGCAGTATTATTATAGCTACGTTAATTTTCAGCCATGTCGGTAACTTTGGGCCACACTCGAAACTTTTTATTATTATTATTATTATTTTAACTGGAAAAGTTATGAAATAAATGATCTACTCCTTATTTTATCAAAAACAAAAGGGGGGGGGGGGTCGGTTGCAATATTTGTGAATAGCTATTGCATCATTTAATTATTCTGAAGCTACTGTTTTGAAGCAAATTTTAAAATTATTGAAATTACTCTTCCATCATTGCAATATTTTAAACCAGTGGTGCTGAACCTGCGGGCCATATGCGGCCTGCTTCATGCGGCCCGTTGTTACGTTCAATGTTTCGAATCGAAAGCTATGCTCGAAAACCTTCTAAAACAGCACACCTACCTCGTCCGAGATCAAGAGCAATCGTTGCAAATTTGGAGCTCAATAAGACAGAAATTAGTTTCTAACGAGCTGATGTGTGCATCACATGACTTCCTTTTACGCCAATTTAATGATAATAGCGCCTTGGAGTAAGCAAGGAAACGTTAAATATTTTCACCCCTAGTTTCTTGCAAACCGAAGCAAAAAAAAAAGTTTTACACTGATTTATTTCCCCATTATTGGCAATTTTAATGTGATTCAGTGGTAAATTCTTTAAATATCACCAACATTGGCCAAATTGAAACCAGATTTAAAAATTCAAAAAAAAAATAAAAATAAAAATAAAAAATGGCAAAATTTTGCGCCAAGTTGGCGACAAAACTTGGCGTCCAAAAGCTTGGCGATATATCGCCAAGTGTTTGACAAATTATAACGCCACTTGAGTTAGCATTGAAATTATCAATTATTTCCCCCTAAAAGGTATAAAAGACCCCTTAGGAACATCCGAATGCAACCAAAAGAGGAGGTGCACAACTAGACCTCACTAGGAGTCTACGCGCCAAATTTCAACTTTCTAGGACATACTGTTTTTGAGTTATGCGAGATAAATACGCACATTCGTACATACACACATACGCACATACACACATACGCACATACACACATACGCACATACACACATACGCACATACATACATACGCACATACATACGTACATACGGACGTCACGAGAAAACTCGTTTTAATTAACTCGGTGATCGTCAAAATGGGTATTTCGGGTGTCTTTACGTTCCTAGCCATACATCCACGTGTGGTCGGTTCGAAAAAAAACCTCAACATTTATTCGCGGGTGAGCAAAATGGAAATTAAGGCCGATTTTTGAGTGAAATTTTTTTTCGCGAAAACAATACTTTATTTTTTGTAAAAGGAAGTAAAAAACAGGTGGAGCAACTTTATATTCATAAAATAAAAAGTGTTAGTAATGATAACAACAAATCTTGGTTTGCATATTTTTTTTCGTTTTTCGAGTTCTCATGTTATATAAATTTAAAAAAAAAAAATACATTTAAATTTTCTCAGAGTTCGGCCAGCGGAGTTCATTTTAATAGTGTTTAATAGTATTTCAATAGTGTTTAACGTTTGCTTAATAGTTAAATTAGTGCGGTCCTCGGCTAAAAGAAAGTTGGGCACCAATGTTATAAATGATAGGCATACCATAATATTGTGAAGCCCGAAGGGAGAGTTTTCAAGCATAATAAGTTTTATTTTGCTGCTTTAAAGCTGCTCTATCACTAAACAATTTATGTTGCATCCTATTTTTGACGTGACTCGAAGTTACCCAAATGGCTTTGAACCAGGGCCAGGCTAATAATGCATTTTAAATGGATTTAATATAAATTATTTCTTAAATTTGCATAACTATGAATAGTTTAGGAGTGTTTCTTCCACTTTATAGCAACAAATACAACAAACTATTTTAATATGAGTGGAATAGTTTAATACATATAAATTATGGTTAAAAATGTGTTATTCATTTTGATAAAATTGTAATTCGTACTTCAGTTATAATTTTTTATTTCTGAAGAGAAGGGTTGTCCATAAATGATATTAAGCTTTGAGGGGGGGGAGAAGAGGGGTTCATGAAATTTTGAGTTTGTGACAAAAGAGAGGGAGAGAGTAAGGAAAAGTGAGATATGTTAAAGTTGCCATATTTCGTCCCTCTAAGTTTCTCTGTTTTGAAACTAGGTGTCACCACCCTGATATGTTTTCTGGTTGCAGTCAAAAAACACTATTTATTTGCGGAAGTTTCACGAGTCTAATCCGATCCGTTGCAGTTTTGGAGCACTTGTTCTGAGTTTTAAAAAAATTGATTTAACCCAATAATATTTGTAAATGCTCTTTTAGATTTATTAAAAATGTTTATTTAGTTGTATTTGACACATTCGTTTAAGGTAAGCTATTAACTGAATGATCCGAGCGCTTAGCTATGTTTAGGCTCACTTCACTTAGAGCAGGACGCAGGATGTCACCATATTGGCAAATATGAAGTTCATATTTTCGTCCCTACAAAGATTGGAGTTTAAACGTTGATTCAGAGTATCTTATATTCAAAAAAAAAAAAAAAAAAACGTTATTATGAAGTTAAACATGGAGAACTTTAGGTACGTTGCCCTCGATGCACCACGTGGGTAACACAAAATGTGCTCCAGGGAGAGAAAAAAACAATCTTTTGTCATGTTTGTTTGGAGGCTTAAAAAATCAATCTTACATTTGTTAATGAAAGTGTTCTGTAAAAAAATGCACAATTTGTGATGTTTTTCTTTCATGCAATTCTTAATCCATATTTATTAACATTACCTGGTTTTTAACCCATTTAGGAGGAGTATTAAAAGGGGGGGATAAAAAAATGGGATAATTTTTTTAAAATCTGGTAGAAGTGCATATTTTGAAAACTTTTTTTAACGAAAATCAAATTGCTTTTTTTGTATTAAAATTTAAATACCATGTGCATGCCTAATTGGTGGTGCTATATATTTTTTGGGGATTAATTGACCGTAACATATGCTAATCAAAGGCCAAAAAATTTAGAGGGGGCGAAATACGACGACTTTACAATATTAAACATTTTTAAATAAAAATATCATTATGAAAAAGTGCGACTGTGAAGAGGGGGGGGGGGGGAGGGATCAAAATATGTAGTGAAAAAAAATGGGACATCACTTATATACAGCCGCAGAAAAGAAAGGTGCAGGAAAGAAAAGCTCACGAAAAGAAAATACTTACATTCGCATGTTGGATAATTGTAGTAACCAACACGACATCGATCGCATTGGCGACCAAAGTAATTGCCTTGGCACGGACATTGGCCATCTACCGGGTCACAGGTGCTCCTGACGGAAGTTGATGGATTGCAGTTACATGCTGAAATGTATGAAGAAAAGGCCATTTAATTGAAGAAAGACACGTAGGAGAAGGTCGATTAAATACATATGTCAAAAATGCAATATTTCAAGTCCAGTAGTTTGAAATTGATTGTTTTGAATTTCGTGGCTGGAGTATGGTAGGGAAAGGGCGAGGGATTGTGTGAAGTAGTATTCTGAAAAGATTACATTAGGATGATTAAATAAAATTTTAGGATGTCGTCTGTTTTAAAAAAATATGATCCGTTGCTTAAGCCTTTCTAACAAAGGAACCAAGCAAATTGTGGGGTTTGGTACCGATCAAAAGAGCATAGTGAAACCTTTTTTTGATGCATTAATTGTTTGCCCTCGTCTCTCGAGATATCGATTCTTGAAATTTTAAGAAAAGTCACCAAAATTTAAAGACTTGGCAAGAAATGAAAAATACAACTCGATTTCACCGTCTGCAGCTGCAAAGCATGTGATAGATGTCTTCCATTTCTCTTCGAAACTCGTTCAGCGGCATTTCTTGAAATTTTGGGAAACCGAAGACTCTATAGGGACAAGAGGGCAAATACTTTATGCTATAAAAATCATGTTTTACTATGATCTTTCGATTGTTACTTATTAAAGGCTGCGGGAAGAATAATTCACACCACATTTATGAATTTTTAAATGTGAACAGTAAAAATGTTTTGCTCATCTGGACTGAGGGTACTAAGGACGATTTATTACACGAGCATTTAGGGTAACGGCACCAGTAACAAACAAGGGTCCAGTAACAGAGAGTCATAAGTTTGGATTTAAATAATAAGAATTTTAGGCGGGTAAAACTGATGTTGCTGTGGCCCATGAATACGGTGCAACCATCTAGGGTTATCAGAGTGAATTTTATGAGCCAGTTGGTATTTACAGTGGTGGAAGGTCATGAACAGCTACCACAAGGTCAGCAGATGTTTCATGTTCATTTGAATTTAATAAGGCAGTTCAACAAAATAAAGAACTTTTGCACATTTTGAGGAGAAAAAGGGAATTTTGTCGATTACGCATCCTGTCCTCATCCAATCTGTAGAGGGTATCATCAGATTTTTCCGTGTCTGTTACTGGGGGGTCGGACCTTTTTTCGAACTGAGCAAATACAAATAGAATTAACTAATTCAAAGGATCCAGAAGCAGCCAAACGTTAGATGAGATGTAGTTGCATGAGAGATAAATAATTTAAAAAGTCTAAATACGTTAAAAAGCTCAGAAAATTGAGTTAACCTGAAAGCGATGTCTTAAGCATGTCTGTTACTGGTGCGGTACTCTACTTTGACGTCAAAGAAATTGGAACTTAGAACGGCAGTCAAGTGCGGAAGTTTGAAATTTATTGTTTTGAATTTCGTGTCTGGGTGGGGGGGGGGGGAGTGGGGCGGATAGGCAATATTCTCATACATTTGTGTTACATAAAAGAATTGTTTTGGAAAGTTGCCTTTTTAAAAAGAATTGCGGTTCGTTACTTCAGCCTTTCTAAGGCGTTGGGATGAATTATTCGCACTACTAAGTTTATCAATTTTTAGATGTCAATAACTAAAACTGTAACCAAATGGATTAAATGGTGCAAAAAAAAAAAAAAAAAAAACACACACACACACAAAATATACTCAACACTAAATTAATTTCATTAAATGACCATTTAGGGATGTCTATTGAACGGAAGATAGAACTGCAGTCAAGTTCGGCTATTTGAAATTGATTGTTTTTGCAATTGGAGGTGGGGGGAGGGCGAGAGTGGAATATATTGAGATAATATTTTAACATGGTTAGGAGAAGAGCTACTGCAAAACATTCAACAAAACATTTTTATGTAGCACTGCAGGAAAAAAAAATGACCGTATGAAGTATTAAAAGATTTTCATCTTTTAATGTTCACTTACGTAAGCAATCTGGAAACCCGTAATACCCTTCCTCGCATCTGTCACAGTTGATACCACCGTAGCTAGCTTTGCAGGGGCATTGTCCACCAGATACTTCGCACACATCTCCATAGGTGCCGTTGGGGTGGCAATCGCAGAGTTTGCATTCGGGGTATCCATAGTAACCGAGGTTGCAGTCGTTGCAGTAGGGTGGCAAGAATTCCGGGCGACATTCACAAAGACCACTGCCGTCCGCACAGTTGCCGGTAGACACCGCGAGATCACAGTTGCAAGCTGAAACAATAAATTGGAGCTGAATTCTAACTACACATTCAAACTGGAATGCCTTAAAATGCATTAATAGCATGCTTCACTATAAGGGGTGGATGTAATATGAAGGAGCATCAATATTTGGTCAAGTTAGGTTAGAATGATAATAGTGTAAGTCACAAAAGGGTCCTCCGTGGTTCTAAGCCGGGGGTCCTGGGTTCGATTCCCGCATGTGCCCAGAGTGCTATTTCCGTCTCTTCTATTGTAAATCTTTATTGTGTGTTTCCCGAAGGAACGGCGCTTGGTACACAGTCCTCTATGCATGTGAAGCTGCTTAGCTTCTCTATAAATAAAATGAAAAAAAACCACAAGATTTATAACTTAAGTTGAGTTGTACTTCACTCATTCTGGAAGTTCCGGATCCAATGTAAACTTACAGCAAAAACTGGACCTCAGTTTTACAAAGTCTCCTTGAAGTTTTAAGGTTAAATTTTTTTTTCAGTAATTTTCAAGCTTATGTTGGTAGTCCTCTATTTTTTGCATTTTAGAAGCATCAACTGCCCTATTTTTATGTATTATTTTTTTTTCGCGATAAAAATAATTTCAACAAAAACGTGGTACTATTGAACGTGTTACTCTGTAAACAATCCGTACATCATACTATCGAGATTAACAAATTATTTTCTACCGCGGGTTCAAACCTGAGGCAAAGGCATATGAAGGCAACAAAAAAAAAAAAAAAAAGAAAGAAGAAGAAAAAAACAGTAAAATTTTGGGGCAGATTGCGGAAAAATAACCAAAAAGTAAACATCTTAAATCCCCCGATTACAGGAAAAGCCTTTAAAACAAATTCCAGAATTTTATTTGTTTATATTCAAGGAAAAAAATGGCAACAGATCTTTCTTCTCAATGATTTGCTTCACGCTACAAATTTCTGCGGAAAGTTGAGATGAATAATAATTTGTGTGAATGGAGGAAAACCTTCAAAAAATAGAGATTTTATGTCGAAATCTAAGGGTCATAATTAATAGTTTTTAATTGATATCTCCGCTAATTTTCATCGGAGGATTATGTCGAATAGCCAAATATAAAGACGGGAATATGACGAATCCATCGATACCTGGCTCGATGGTCAGTTCACTGTCGTTCGGGAGAAGTAACTTGGACATAGATGAATAAATAAATACATAGGTACATACGCTCAGTTTTCCATTTATATCAGATACTTACGTTGGCAGACATCAGTAGCGTTGAGCAATTTTCCGTAAGGTCTGTAAAAGGTTGGTTTGCATCTGTTGCAGTTGATGCCCTCCGTGTTATGCCGACAGTTCTTGCAAATGCCTCCCCCTTCGTAGTGCCCATGGATGTCCAAACTCAGCTTGTTGCGGTCAGTTTCCTCGTCGTAATAGCACTCGTCAGAATGACCATAGCAGTTGCAAGCTGAAAGAGAGGAAATTAATCTTCTAAAAGTATAACATGTCCGGGAAAGATCGTTATCACTGTAAACACTAATAATAATAAAATTACTAACAAAAGGTGAAATGGAACGCAGTTTGCTGCAAAAGAATGAAAAGCTCTGCAAAATTTATCTGGCTTTAATTGCCTGAAGTTAGTGTTGCAAAGGAAGGAAAAAACCGGTTTTATTCCCAGGAGTGAACCGGGATTTTTGGAAAGGAAATTTTGAAAATTCCCGGGAATACTTTAAAGAAGGAAAACTTTGTTTATCTTTTAAACTTTTTCCCACACGATTTCAAAAGTTTAAAGCTTTTTACTGTTGCAAATGCAAATTACGTAACTCTTTGTCTAAAAACATTACGCCAAATAGACTATTTTTTATTTTTCATTTTATTAGTTTGCAATTAAATATTTGACTAATTGGTTTGAATGTTTAATACTTTTATAAAAACTACTAATCTGAAATCAAACATTTAAATGATTTATTTGTGTACATTTAGTACTCTTTAATGATAGCACTGAGATAAGTCATATCATTCATAATACTTATCACGTCAGCAAGGGTGCAGTTATTTTTGGACATCAACCAACAATTTGAATTTCTTTCAAAAAAAAAAAAGAAAAGAAAAACCCTTTTCAAAGAGCTTATTTTTAGTTTTAATTCGATTTAACTCTTAATAACTTGTTCTATACTCAGAACATAGAAGTTCTTTTAGCAATGATATCATCTAAAAAAATCTTACTTAATCGTATTTTAGGCCCAGAATCAGCGTGGAAAAACATGAGAACGTTTACTACCAAAATTCCCACTGTTCCCCAAAGTTCCGGCTTTATTCCTCAGAATTCCCAGGTTTATTCCCGTAGCTCAAAAATTGTTTTTTTTTTTGCATATCCTCCTGAAGTAGATAGCGCTAGTGGCTAGAAGCGCAATCTTTAGTTGAGCTGAGAAATGCAAATGGCAACTGCCCAGGTGAAAGAGCAGTGTGTATTACGGTTAGCCGAAACAAAATCACTGATAACCATGCAAAGAAAATTTTAGCCGGATGTACCATAAAATCCAACTAGGGTCACACTTAGTGGATATTTATGGCCGAATGTTTCTTTTGTACAGTTACGGAAAGGGCGGACCCAGAAAATAATCAAGGAGGGGAAGGGGGATTTTTTTTTTTTTTTTTTTTAGTTTTTGACTCTTTTAAACTTTAATTTCAAAAAACTTTCGAAGCAGTGTACGAAACCCCATCGCTTACCCTTATTTAATCAAAGGTGTCCTACAATTGCGTTTATTTCGAAAAATATCCAGGGAGAGCCTTTGAACCTATCCCTAATATCATCTAAGATTGTCTAAAATAGAGATTTTGGTATACTTCAGTTTCAAAAAAAGTCGCGTATGAAGTTCCAATCCCTATCCCCAGAGTAATAAGAGATGGATTACGATTGCGTTTTCACGACTTCAGTTCCAGAAGAATTCCGGGAATGAGCTCCCTTTCTTCTAACACCATCAAAGGTTATGTAAAATTGCGGTTTTGGAAATTTAATATCGAAAATATACCTGAAGAAAGCTCCTGAATCTCAGCTCAAGGAGGGGGCGATTGCCCCTCCCCCGTGTCCGTCCTTGGGTTACGATGATTTTGTTTCGGCTAACCGCAATACTTACAGGGCTTTCTTTTGTGCAGTCGTCATTTCCTCCCCACCAAAGAATCATACGAAAAGTGTAATAATGATTTGTTTAAAAATAAAAAACATATGAAAGAGCATCGTGGAATATGTTTTCGATGCATGACTCCATTGCCCTCGTCCCCCCGTTATAAAAATTTAAGGTCTTAAAGTGAGATGATATTTTAAGAAAAATTGGCCAAACTTAGCGGTAATGGAAGATTCTGGAAACGGCGCCGATATCTTTGAATGTTAACGAAGCTAGAAAGACTGTTTAGTTGTCCATTGTTAGAATCTTTTTAATTGGGTGATTTTTTTTAAATGTCGCCTAACTGTGATACCTCGTTTTTAGATAATGCGGGGGGGGGGGGGGGGAGGATGACAAACTATTTATGCGTCAAAAAACCATGTTCCAACCATGCTCTCTGAATTCTTACTTGTTGCCTACGGCTTTCATTGTTTGAATTTTTTTTCAGTTTTACACAAACGTAAAGTTTCCTGGTTATCTCAATTGGCTAGGAACAATCGCTATCTATAATCAGGCAATTAATACCAGAAAAATCTTTCAGAATTGTTCACTATTTTATATTTAACAGCGTTTTATTTCACCAGTTAGCATATTTACAATAATATTTAGAACGATAAAGATCTTTTTCGGACACGCTGCACTTTAACTTCATGTGTCTATATGTCTGTATGTAAGAAATACCTACGTTCGCAAACGAAAGGATTGTTGATGATTGCTCTCCTCCACTTCTTTTGCAGGAATCCGGGACAGCACTGCTCGCACTGCGGGCCGCAGGTGTTGTGCTGGCACCTGCATAGTAGCTTGTACGGATCTCTAAGGTCTGTTAGGTCGCATGTTTCAGCATGGCCATTGCACACGCAGCGTCCACCAATATTGATATCTTTGAGGCTGTAAAAGTACTGGGAAAAAGATATGAGGTTTAGAACTTCACTGGTAGCAACTATTTATTTAATTCGAAAACAAAAATGATACGTGCCACTAATATAACTAAGTTTTAATCCTTCCGTATGGTCCCCAGGATTGTTGTCCCTAGCCCATTTCTTTAACGAAATAAGAAAGGCGTTGTTGCCTTGTGCCAGCTATGCCGGCAATTTAGGATGACTGCTTCACTTTTCTAACATGAGAGAGAAGTTCCGGATACAAAAATTAATTTTATAGAAATCTTATCAGATTCATTCACTGTTAAAAGTACAGGATGCATTCGGCACCTTTCACGGGAGAAACGCTTGTTCACCAGCGGCACCCAATACGGAGCCGAAATCGCACCTCTAAATAGGGTGAAAAACAGGCACCTTTTAAAAAATAGACAGCCGGAGTGAAAAAGAGGAACCTTCGGAGAGAGAAATGGCACCCTTACTATAGATCCTCCTCCCCCGTATTGTGCGCGTTTTTGAATACAGTTGTGTTTTTTTTTTCTTTTTTTCTTTTTTTAAGTTTTGTTTTGATTTATGATATTCTACGTTTTTGACATTTTTCACATTGAACTCGGTACTGGAAATGATTAAAACATGTAATTACAGCATTTGATCATATTTCAGAGTTTTCAACATAGTTAAGAAGTGCTCATTGCTCTAACTCAGTGTTTCTCAACCTCTTTTGACCCACGGGCGCGGTAAAAGCAAATGAAAAACTTTGCGGACCAGTGAAATCTTTATCGTTTTCTTAAAAATTCATAAAATAAATAATATCAATAATAACTCTGGGACCGTTAAAAACATGTGAAAAATTCAGAGTTCTGATGAGTATTTTTTTTTACAAAAAGTAATGCTAAGAATTAATAAAACAATAAATATCTACCCTTTTACTTGGTATCAAAGATCTGTCACAAATCGTTATAATTTAAAGACGAGTAATTATTTAAATAATGTGAGAAATTATACATTTACTAAAACATGACGCATTCCGAAAATGAAGCATAGCTGTACTTATGAATTATTTACATGAAGAGCCAAAAATATTCAGGGATATTACAGTTACGGAAAAACAAAATCGTTTCATAAACTTTAATCAAGAGTAACAAAATAAAATGCACATGAAATTTTTCGACAGTTTAAAAACCAAAAGAAATTTCTAAGGCTATCGAGACATTAACCGCTAACAGGAAATGATTCTAACACTTGAATGAAAAAGCAAAAAAAAAAGAGCTAGACTGAGAGAGATTTTTTTATCGCTAGCTTTCTGTAATAATCTACGAAGCACAAGAACCATTTTTATTAAGATTCTCACTTGTTGATTATTGATAATCTTATAGCAGGTGTTTTTTTTTTCTTTGGTGATTAATAAAAGCTGCTTATCGAGTACTCAAGAAAATAATGACAAATATTTTTAGTAGCGTTTTGAATGATGGAAATTTCACGATAGTAACGGTAAACT
The DNA here is from genome assembly GCF_026930045.1 of Uloborus diversus. Taxonomy (NCBI): domain Eukaryota; kingdom Metazoa; phylum Arthropoda; class Arachnida; order Araneae; family Uloboridae; genus Uloborus; species Uloborus diversus. The sequence goes on from NC_072739.1 coordinate 37,411,713, forward strand.
GAAATTAAAAGACATTAACGGTAACTGAAAAGCAATAAATGCACTTTTAAACACTTAACTATGTTTGAAAGTCCTAAAAACTACAAAGTGATCAAAAGCTGTACTTACTTGTAATTTCGGATGATTAATCCTAGAAAAGTTGTGTCTTAATCCAATAGTGTACTTCATTCAATGTGAAAGACACACAAACGCAGTCGTCATTTGTCCGCCATATTGAGGTGGTTGAATGTATGTCTAAGGCAAAAGCGCATGCGCAATGAGTCTTTTTGCGATTGCATGCTGTTTCAGCTCCTCTGCTCTATTTTCTGGCCTGCATTGCACCTTCAGGCACTATGCTTTCACCTTAGAGGGAATATTTTCACTAGTCTGGAACCCCTGGTTATAACAGTGTTCATCTTGGGTATCTTTGTCAGTTTGCATTAAATAGAAATAAGGTTTTTATTTATATTTTAGGCATCAATTCATTAAGCTAGCGAAAACAATTGAGGGCCACAGAAAAAAAAACTACCTAGATAAATTATGCTTTTAGTTTCTGAAACATACTGAAAAAAAAAGAAATAAAATAGGAGTTCCAACAACAAGTTCCGACATTAGCTTGACAAAAAAAAAATCTTTAAATTTAAAATTCTTGTTGTTTTTAAATACCTACCTAAAACAACGTGACCTTATTTTTGAAGAAAAATGAAAGAAAAAATTTGCTGCTATATTGAAAACATGTGGATTTTTGGAGAAATATATTTCAAATGCGAGGTCCCAGGGGTTTATAAGACCAATATTATCATACAAGGTATTTGAGTGGATTAACATCAACCCAAAAGCCTATTATTATGAGCATGACTTAGCTGTTTTCCGTGAGAGTCGGCAACGAGTTATCTCGCAGTCTTCATCTTTTCCGCCTTTTTCTTGTTTCAGCAGTTTTAGAAAACCTTGGATCAAGTTTACGTACTTTTCTCCGCACACACCCCACCACTTAGCTGGAAGCCTTAGGTTCCACCGTCCGGGGGGTCCGCATAGCGGGCCCCCCGCACGGCTGAGTGCGACGGTCGATAGTCGTCTAAGTCACGGACGGTCCTGGTGCTTATTGCGCCGGGGAAGGTCCCCGTGCTGGGCGTCAGCCCAGCTGGGAGTTTACCCCTTGATGTGCGAGTCTTGCTCGCCATGAGATACGGGATATCAAGTTTACGTACTACGAATTATCTCGCTGTGGGTAATCCACGAGCTAAATAAAGTAGTTTCATTAACTTCTGACCAATTTTAATATACTACACGCCCATCAAGCACTCCGAACTTTAAATTTTTAGGAGAGTGGAAATTCTCAATTTCCCGAATGGAACTCCAAGTTTTGCCGAACGATTATAATTTTGTCTAATAGAACTCCAAATTTTGCCGAATGATGATAATTTTTCCGAATCGTCAGACCAAAATTTGCCGAATAAGGAATTTTTTGAGAGTTCACAGTGACTTCCCATGACCTCCCAACGAGACGCCCCTGATTCTATCCCACATTAGTGTACTTGGGCAAGATACGTTCCATTCACGTTGTGCAGAAATAGAGCTTGCTAGAAAGCATAAATATACTAAGGTGGCTAGATTGGTCGCCAGCTGTGCCGCCCTCGGTTTGCCGCCTACGGCGGCTCGCACAATCCGCCTTCAGTGGTTTGGTGTACAACCAACCACAGTTGTTCTTCCAGTTCTTCCTTTGACTTCAAAGAAATTTAAATGATGTTTTCGGTACGTAAATTACATTCCTTCCAAGGAAGAGATGAAAACATAATTATCATCAAAATACACATCGCCTGCGACCGTACATTAATTAATAAACAGTGCATTAGTTTTTTTTTTTTTTTTTTTTTTTTTGCCACGCAGCTCTAGAATCATTCGATTATGCTCCGCGCACCTTGTAACTAAACCATTAACTCGAACTATTCAATGACTTCCACTGAAAGCAGAAAAAAGAGAGAAATTACGAACGTAGGATAGCATGGCCTTGAGAAATAAAAACATTCGCACTGCGAGTCCTTTCCGCTTATCCCCTTAACGGAAGGATGAGGAAAATTATGAGGAAAAGTTTTCCGAAAGAAAAACCGATAGGAGAAAATGTTAGGTTTTTAATCGTCCTTAATTAACATCTGCGCTAATTAATGTCGCACAGCTATACCACATAGCTAAACATGTAGCCAAGAAAATTACGAATCTATCGATACCTGGTTTGATGCTCAGTTTTCTGTCGTTCACCAGGAGTAGCGATGACATAGTTAACATACGTACTATACTTTATACATACATACAACGATACATAAATTTTCATTGATTTTAGATATATATAAAAAAAACAATAAAAAACTAAAAAAACAAAGCAATGACGTCAAGAGCTACACTAAGATGCAAAATAGTGTCACTTACTCGTCTTGTAACAGTTGGATCTTGTCGCTGGACGGACATCAGATGTCCAAGCAACGTTTTTGTCCTCAGAAATCGGAGACGAATATTTGTGGCTTTTGTCCACTCTTGCAGAACAGAAGAGTACGAGAAATTCTCCGCATTAGGCCGGTCATTCAGCAACGAAACAACTATCTGCAATAATAAATAAATAAATAAAAAAAAACCTTAGTGCGGACAAGTAAAGGGAAATGAACAACGTTTTAACGCACAAAATTAGCTGATGGTTGCATGCACGTGTTTCGGGGTTTCAAGAAAACCCCTTTCTCAATGCGAAGTAGCGAGCTTTTGGATACAAAAACATCCGGAAAAAGCAACGAGAATGAACAGTAGAGAGCTTAAATAGTAAAAATAGCAAATTAACAAAACAAGCAAAACAAAATGGAACGCAGATTCGAAATGTATTACATGATTTCTTTCGAGAGAGAAAAAAAAAAAAAAAACCGTTAAGCAATAAATTTCTCCAAAACTCCCATAATAATCCGTCGCTAATTTATTTATTTAGCGGTTTCATTTAGTCAGCAAAATTTATTATTACGGTATTTTTAGAGAAATTTATTGCTTAACAGTTTTTTCTCGAAAGGAATCATGTAATAAATTTTGGTTCTTAGTTCCATTTTTTCTTGTTTGTTTTGTTAATTTGCTATTTTTACTAATTAAGCTATTCATTCCCGTGCTTTTATCGGATGTCTTTGCACCCAAAAGCTCACTATTTTGCATTGAAAAAGAGGTTTCCTGAAACCCCGAAACACATGTATGCAGTAATCAGCTAATTTTGTGCGTTAAAACGTTGTTGATTCTCCTTAATTATCTGCAATGTCATGCGAAAGATGAACACATACGTACTCATTAATGTAAATAAATATCGATTTATTTAAGAACACAACTTTATAAGCTTGAAAAAATATCCAGTTTTAATATGTGCAAGAAGAGGACAGCTTCACTTAGCCAATGGGAGAGCTCCAATGCAAAACAAATAATCAGGTAACATTATATTTTATGAAAATGTCATTGAGATTTGTTCAGACATAGAGACAAATTCGATCGTAATATTGAATACAGAAACAGAATCTTTAAAATGTCATTGAAATTCGTTTAACAGAAAATGAGGACAATATTTAAAATGCCACTAAGATTATTTTCATGGAGACAAATTCTATCATAATAATGAGTACAAAAATAGTATCTTTTTAAAAGAATTTTTGTACTTTTTTTTTTGTCATTCCTTAAAGACCAAAAAAAAAAAAAGAAGAAAAAAAAAAGAGGTTAAAGAGTCCCCTTTTTAAAATGGAACTACCCCCTTCCTGCATCTAGGTCTTCAACAGAAAAGGGAGTGGCAAAAAAACTTTCTTATTTCAAAATTCAATAAAAGCCTTTTGTGAATCAGATTGTTTTTTTTTTTTTGGACGCAGTTTTGAATCTCAAATTAGGTAGATAAATCTCCCCATTATTTATGCACTGAAATAAGTCGATTACTAACATTTTTCATAAGCCCTTCTAACGTAAAAGTGGATACTAGAGTGGGTCGAAAAAACTTATTTTTTTATTTCGAAGTTGTAATAGCGAGAAAAAGCTGCGAATTGTAAAGACAAAAAAAATGATAGAGCCTCAAAACATTGTGTTTAAATTGGGTTTCGATCAGATTATACCTTCTGGTCGCGCATAAGCTCCAAAATTTCCCAAAATAACGAAAAAGTTACATTTTTATGGGTTTTTGGTATTTGATGAATAATCAGTATTTAAAAGTAATAGGCGAAGTATTTTTTCAGAGAACTCAAAAAAAAAAAAAAAAAGATAGGAAAAAAAAACCCGGCCAGCTTCAGTTAATGTTTTCTAGTCGCACAAAACCTTAGAAACTCTCGCGCACAGACGTCGGACCGCAATCCAGACAATGTCACTCACCTGGATGAAATGCTCGTCTCCAATCCATCCCTGCCTTCCTATGACCACGTCAATTGCTTTTCTATATTGTTTTTTCAGTCTGCATCTCTCAGTAGTGATCACAGTGCACTATTATTTAGTTCGACCTAGCTGTTTTCGTTCTGCAACTCTTGTAGATTTCTGTTATGATATATGCCTGTGCAATGGGCAGTTTGTCTCCTCCGTTTCAGTGAGTTGCCATTCCTCCACATATTTCCTTTCTTGGATGGTAAGACAACAGAGCCTAGTACCTCTAAAGGACCCATTGATGAAAAGTTAGTTGACTGTTTGAAACATTACTTTCAAGCAATTCCCAGAGCACACGCAGACTACTGAGCGCTGTGTTAAACTTGTCACGCGCAGTAGCATCAGGAAAAGTTTGTGGTGCTGAATCTCGAGACGGATTTATAACAACCACCCTACTCTCCAGATCATCCATGCCTAACTTCACCAGCAAGTAAGCCTTCAAAGTCAGGGATTGAGTCACTGTCGATGATGTCGTCATCGTCACTGATTTATGCCAATGAGGGGAGAGATAATTCAGAATACATCCAGTTGACCATTTCCGAGTATTTTTGAGCATTGAAGTTGATTTTTGGTGGCGTGAATGTTCTAACTATTTTCCTTATTAGATCTGTCTGTTTTGCCTTCAGAATTCTTTGAATCCCGAGCATTCATGTATTTATTCTCAGCTTGAGTCATGGAAGTTTTCTGGGTAGGCGAAAAAAACATTCCGTTTAATCGCAATGTCGACAACATAAAACAAAGGTTTTGGAAAATACCTGATATATTGTATGGCTTGGTAAACAAGTTTAGGGCTGTCTTAAGATGCTTTGATAGACATGTATGATTTGAATATAAGCAAAACTAATTCTTGAAGTTCAGGTGCGAGGCTCTCGTCACTTATATACACAATCTGAGAGTTCTGTTTGCCTTTGTCAACCACCTCGAGCGTGATAAACACTCTATATTTCGTACAGGAAAGTCTTCTTGACAGGTTCCTGATTTAATTGCCTTTGAAATATCAAAGAAATGTTGCTGGAGCACGTTTCGGTCAGCCTCTGGGGCCAGGTAATCAATACTCTGAAAGTTAACTACCGGAAGATTTTGGCAGACAACTAAGTTTTCACCAATTGACCCTTTAGAGGTATCAGGCCACGTTATCTTGCCATCCAAGAGCTCAAACATGTGGCGGAATGGCAACTCATTGAAATGGAGAATCCAAACTGTCCGGTGCACAAGCATATATCATAAGAGAAATCTACAAGAGTTGCAGAATGAAAACAGCTAGGTTGAACTAAATAATAGTGCATTGTGATCACTACTGAGATATGCAGACTGAAAAAACAATGTACAAAAACAACTGGCATGGTCATAGGAAGGCAGAGATGGATCGAAGGCGAGCACTTCATCCGGGCGAGTGACGTTGTCTGGATTGCTGTCCGACGTCTGTGCACGAAAGTTTCTAAGGTTTTGCGCGAATAGAAAACATTTACTGAACCTGACAGTTTTTTTTTTTCTATCTTATTTTCAGTTGTACTGAAAAAATACTTCGCCTATTACATTTAAATACTGATTATTTATCAAATACCAAAAAACCCATAAAATGTAACTTTTTCATTATTTTGGGAAATTTTGGAGCTTATACGTGACCAGAAGGTATTAGCCGATCGAAACCAAATTTAAGCACAATGTTTTGAGGCTCTATTTAAAGATGTTACAAACTATTATATTAAGAAAACCTCAAATTAAAATTTTTTAAAAAAATTCGCAAAAATTATGTTTTCATCATATTTTGTCCAAACTTTAGGGCTCATGCGCAAACGGAAGATGTCAATCGATTTCCAAAATTTTTTTTTCCTTTTTTTGTTTTTATAATTCGCAACTTTTCCGCGCTATTACAACTTCGAAATAAAAAAATAAGTTTTTTTCGGCCCACCCTAGTGGGCACATTGGCAATTTTTGCTTGGATGTTAACTTTAAAGCCTTCTGGTTCCTTGGAGGTTTTCATTACACGAGATACCAAATTACCCCACAAAATATCGCTAGGGGCTAAACCGGGGGGAGCAGGCCAGGCATCCAAATCGCCTTTAATCGAGATAAGGCGTTTTGGCAAGTATTCCCCCAAAGCAGCCAATCATACATGTGAAGTGTAAAATAAGTCGAATTCGCAAGATCGCGGGAAAAAAAAGGCACTTTTTCAGTGTATGGAGCAATGGGGGTGTCACCTTCCTGATGTGACTTTCAAAACCTTGTAAAACAAAACTTTAAATATGTACCTACATTCTTTAAAAAAAAAAAAAAAAGCATTTTATCCACAAAATAGATGTACTGAGTATTGAAAAAAGGCATATCTTGCCGCACCATGTGCATCCAATGAATGCAAACAACTCACCTCTCCTCCCTCCAGAGGCACAACTTTGGAGAATTTCGTTTCACAAATGACAGAATCGTCTTTGTTTAATGGCTGTAGAGACTCTGGACCGAAAATTTGCGCACAGTCTGCTGGTGTGTCTGCAAAATATTGCCATGGATCGTACGTTTCTCCAGCGTCGGTTGACCTCTCCAGAACCCACACTCCAGGGCGGGGGGAATTCCCCATCTTGATGAATACGTAAGCCACATGGAACTCCTGAAACAAGACAATACGGGTAAATAAGTTAAGAGGCTGGCCATAAATGATTTCACTTTTTAAAACTTTTTGACCTCCCTTTTCTGCTTTGTTACTAAGAGATAAAGGGGAAATGGCAAACATACGAGAATAAAGGGCAAATATATGCGTAACAATGTCACATCCCTGCAAATGGGTAGAGCATTAAGTACAACCGAAACCGTACCGTAGTGAAGCACATATCAGTTGCCCCTCGTATAACACGGTTAATTCGTACTGTGTAGTATCGAAAGCGTGTTATTCGAGACTTTTTATAACTTATTTTTTTAAATAATTAATCATTTACATAACATAAATGAAGTCAATATGTATCGTGTTGTATCGAAAATCGTTTCGTGTTATATCGGAACCGTGTTATACAAGACTTTGAAATGATGCAAATCAAGCAATGTGTACCGTGTTATATCGAAACTAAGTCTTAAGGTGCAAATTTTATAATCGCTGAAATTTCGATGAATTAAAATATTCAAACGAAAACTGGGAACCAAAACATACCAAGGCCACACTGATCCAAAAATAGATTTGCTATAAATGATACAAATTGCATACCTCAAATGAAAACCATTATGCAACAAGAAAATTTTCTTGTCTACGAACGAAACGCGTATTGTCAGAAAGAAAATCTGAGTTTTTTTGTAGCAATAAAGTTCGTTTGAGCAACAACTGCGAAACTAAACGTAAAATAAAATAAATCGAATTATTCTATTTTATTTCAAATTTTATTTCGGCTACATTTTTTTATTTATCGTTTGCCAAATTTAGCTTATGTTTAACTCTAACGCTATTCGCAACTCCAGAGCTTGAATACGCTACCTTGCGGTGATTAATGATACTAAAGAAAAAGGGAAAACATTCCATTCCACGTGTTTTCTTTGGGGTAAATTACAGGCTTCAGACAGTTTGTGGTGTAATGTTATTTCAGAAGAATAGAAAAGAAAGCTTCCCACAAACACGACGAAAAATTACTGTCATTTACTAAGCGTCAAAGCAAGTTATAAGTTACGGCATTTGTTTGTTTTACCTTTTTCATCCGCCATTAGACAGTGGCTGGACGCTACAGCGCCGTCTATAGTTTATTCGAGTTGCGAATTTTCTAACAACGTATTGGAAACAAAATAACTTTCATCTTTTTACTTTTAGAATACTCATGAGAAAAATTAAAATTTTTAAAAGTTAAAACTTGTCATACGTACAAAACAAAATTTCAAGTCGGAAACAGACACAATTTTGCGTATCAGTTTCTTTAAAAAAAGAAAAAAAAAATTTCGAGTTAATATCATCCAGGTTTTTTTAACGGTCTATAGAACAAAAATAAAATTCAATCTTTTAAAGTTTGTTTTATATCAAAACAGAGTATTAAATTACTGTTTTGTACCGGTTTTTCGAATCTGTGTTATAATAGTCGCAAATTTCGTAACGTGTAGTATCGAAATCGTATTCTATGGGTACCGTGTTATACGAGGGACGCCTATACACATTAAACCATACATGTAATGTATGGTTTTTTGTGTATAACCCCAAAATGTTTGAATACTAAGTCCAATTCTTCTGGAGTGTAAGACACATCCCTTCTCGAAAGGTTAATCTACTTTCTGCAAATATGTCTCGGTAAGTTTTATGCTGATACTCCAAAATATGTTGAAAACAAGCCAAGAACACTTCATTATTTCTAACAAAACAGGATGCTTATTCTTAACGCTGATCCGAAAGTAATTGAGTGAGTGTCTGTAAATAAAGTTAATGGGGATATTAAGGCCTCTTAGGATGCCTTTGAATATCATGAATTTCGTTTTCCGATAAAATACTGCTAATCAAGCCATAGCAATTTCAGCCATTAGGAGGGACGGGCGCTCCGACAAGAGGGCAAGGGCTGTAACCTCCGGAAAAATCCTCATTCGCTAAATTTGGAGGCAGTATTGCAAATTTTTAAATGTCGAACATCTCTTCTCACAAGGTACCCCGTTGGAATATCCGTATTTATCATTCGGTACAATTCGGAGTTTCATTCGGTGAATTGAGGATTTCCTTCCTCCTAAATATTTAAGTTTTGGGAGTTCCTTCATTCGTCTTCAGACACTGACTCCGAATGTTGAAGTTCTTTGACAGCAAGTCAGAGTAACTTTGAGTTCCCCTATTTTAAACTGCTCTGCTCATATCTTAAGAGTTTTATTGTTTTTGTTAGTATGAAACGGAAGAACACTCCTAGACAATTGGATTATTTTTCCCTTTTCAAAAATATTTTTTTTTTTCTGAAAGAGCATAGTCAAAAATATGTGGTAAGTTACTCTTTTTTCTTAATTTTGACTTATTTTCTCTCTTAAAAATAATCTTAAACGACTTTCAGCTGTTGTTTTCAGTTTTGCTGCTGACGTCACAAGTGAGCTAGGGTTATCCGAATAAAGTTTCAGGACACTGCCAAAGTTCACTAAAATGAATACTTTATTTAACTAACAATTTTCGTTCTGCTAACGTATTGCTCGCGGTGAAAAACTCCTTAAATATATCATAAACATTATTAAATATAACATAATCATATTTCATTTCTTGCCGAAAAAAATAACCACGCACTCCGATTCAAGATGGCTTTCATCACTTGTGACGTCACACGATGAAAGATTTCGGTTTATAAATGAGACATTTTCAAAAAATTAATTAAAAATTAAATGTTGGGAAAGTAAAAGTATTTTTTGTGACTCCATGTTATTTTTTTTTTTTTTTTGCTTATTCTACCAATTTCAAGAAATAATAATTATTGAACCGTCAATCTGATTTTATCAATGCTGCCAGCTTTGGGCCCCGTCGCAAATAGAATGCAAAATAAATTATTTCGATAAAAGTAATGTATTCAACGCAGCAAAGTAGGATAAAAAAAAACGAATGAGCGAAGTACAAACTCCCCATGTGTACTTCGCAACATTACAAGATTTCTATCGTTAATGATATTACATAGAATACTCCAATGTAGGAAGAGCAATTTCAACAACTTCAGAAATGGCCTTCTCAACAGCAACTTCAGAAATATTGTACTAAATGTATACGGTACTGTAATCTGTCTAAACAGTATAAGCTGTCACAGAATGGCGTTTTGAAATAAAATGACTATACTAAAATGTATTTACACTTCTGGAAAACACTGAAAACTATGTATAAGAGTTAGTGGTAACCTGTAGCGCCCCGATGGAAGGTCACGCGAGGTCACTATAACCCCCAAAAATTTCCTTATTTGGCAAATTTTGACTGACGAATCGGCAAAATTATCATCGTTCGGCAAATTTGGAGCTATATTCTCTAAACTTATCATCATTCGGAGAAATTTTTAGTTCCATTCGGCAAAATCATTATTATTCAGCGAAATTTGGAATTCCATTCGGCAAATTGAGAATTTCTGCCCTCTTAAAAATTTAAGCTTAGGGTGCCCCTGGTTATAACCCAGAAAAGAAATTTCCCATTCCTTGTCCTCTGAGATACATTGACGCCGAGATGAAGTCGTGGCGGGGCGATTAATGAAGTCTGCAATTCAGAATGCACCATAGAAAATGAATACCAATTGAAGGGCCACGGGAAAGAATGATCCTAGTCTTTGACACAATAATTTCTATTATTGCATTTTTACCCGTCTGCGCGTGCGCGACGCAAAGGAGGGTAATGTGGTGCATGTTTGTTCCTATGTGGCATTGCAGAGAGTAAACTCCTTGGCCAATTTTGATGATTCTTACTTCAATCGATTTGTCTTAACCTTGAAAGTGTCACTAAACACATGACAGTAATACAAATAACAACCATACAAATAATATACCATAGTAATATACCACTAATACAAATAATATACCATAGCAACAACCAGCCGCCATATTGTCAATTCGAGATCGTGTCGCACGCGTTTTCACTGCCTGCATTTTTTGATTACTAAGTCTGCTAAATCGATTTTGATCAGATTCCCAACTTTTGCGATAGTCAGCCATTCTTTTCGCAGTGCTATACAATCCTTTTTTGTTTGTTGTGGGTAAAACACTATTATAATTAAGTCGATTCTGATCTCTAACATGTTGCATTTGCTTTTGTCATGATTCAGGGGACTGAGTTTCGCGACGTGTACTTTCTTGGCGGGCTTTTTTAGTTTTGCCAGAAAGATTTGACTGACGACGTTTCCGAGCTCGCGTCATCATGAGCTATACAGGCTGTTCATATACAATTTGATGGCAAAGCAGTAAAAAACAATGTTCCTAAAGGAGGAGTCAGAGCCAAACCATCAACAAAAGAATTCGATGCACTTCGTGGTCAAGGTAAAATGAAACGAAAAATGTTGCCATTGATATTCTGCTGGGGTATAACTGTACACATGTTCCAAGGAACTACTTTGAACCGAGCTGTGGTTGACTTAAGTTCGCGCTTTTTTGCTAAGGGTCAAGCATATGCAGCTTTGAACCGAGTTAGGTCCCTGGAGGGACTAATAATAAGTAGTTTAGATTATCGCAAGTTACTTAATAATCCCCACTTTATAAATTTTCGCAATGAAGTGACAAGATAGCGAAATTTACCGTCTTATAATCATTATAACTAAGTCAATGAAATTTAATTTAAAAAAGTGTAAAATAAAAAATAATTATAAAATAAAAACAAAAAACCAGACTGTGTAAAAACCAAAAAAAAAAAAAAACTAAAAAGAAATACGTCCAGTAGTTAAGAATATTATTAAGTACTACTGAATAGCTACAATATTGAAATAGTTTCATAATCGATACACACATAATACAAATAATAAATTCAAAAGCAAAAGCTCATTCAAATTTTACGGGGTTCCTTGATTTGTCAAAAAGGAATGGTCCCAGGGGCGCCGGCTTGCAAAAATTATTGGGAGGGGGGTCTAATCACTGGGGGCTTTGGGGGTTATGTAATCCCACTTAGGTCCCTTCCCCCAAATAAAGGTCAGATTTTCGTACCTTGAAAATGCCAATTTACATATTTTTTGGTGTGTATAATTTAAACAAGCGAATGTGACATGGCGTTTTCAAAGCCAAACTATTTAAAAATTGGTATACAAATTTTCTGGTTCAACTAGATCATGTCACTTGTCTTAGTAAGAAACTTTTTGTTCTTTTTTACGGGGAGCCGTGAAGTGTCGTAGCTAGGCATTGAAAAAGGTAAGGCACTTGACTAGAATGGAAGGGCACTCCCAGACACGCCGACTTAAAAAAGATATTGGGGAGGGGGGGGGGCATACCGGGGGTCTTTCCACGGGAAATTTTCTAAATTTGAGATGAAAAATAGTGAGTTTTAAAGTTTCTTTTAAAGCATTTTAAAGTCATTTAATCAACATTAGAACCCCGAAAACTCGACAAGCCTGACACATATTGTTTGGCTTTGAAAAAAGGAAAAAATAAATACAAACACGCACAATATTTTTGCAAAAAGGTTATTTAATTTACGCATGTTTTTTAAGACCAGTTGTTTTTTCATTAGTGATACCGGCTAACATATTCAAGTGTAAACGCAGTCTCTCAAAGTCTAGGTCATTTTGGAAAAACTCACTGCAATGACCTGTGATCCAGTTGATGTAAACCGCTCAATAATGCAAGAGTGCACCATTTCACAAACCTCAATGTGTCTTCTAGTACTCCTTTGGGATTTTGAAAGTGTACAGTGAACTGGCTTCGTTGTTTTCATACTTCTTTGGTATACGTCGATTCCGAGGAAGCGAAGGATCATCATTTTGTGAAGGTTTTTCTTTTAAACACAATTCCCAAAAGTATTCAAAACTATCACGCCTCCCATTTAATATACAAATCAAACCCTCATATTTTCCAGATCAGCAACATTTACATAGATGAGCGCACCGCAGCGCTGCCCACAGGCAACAAACTTGACCCGTAAGTTCGCGCACTGGGACAAATTCTAAGTGTGCTTGCAGCACCGTAATACTGTCATTATTCACACCACTCGTTTTCAGTTAACCTGCTTACTACTGTAATAATTATTTGTTTTAACTCATTACTGAATGTATTTTACAAAGTAAACTATCTAAAAAAAAATTGAAAGAAAAAGAAAAAAAAATCCGCCGATTAATCGGTGAAATTTGGCCGATTAATCGGTGCAGCCCTAGCGGGTTTCGACGAAATTCAAAGAATATCATAACAGAGTTCTGTGAAAACTTTCAATGAGCTGTTCCAAAAACTTACAAAAAAAAAAAAAAAAAAAAAAACGAAAAAGAAAAGCAAAACTTGGGAAGAAGTTCTCATGGTAGAGATAGCAAAAAATTGGACTATTTTTTCGAAGATGGTCAAACGTTAAAGGGTAACACATACATACATTTTCCACTTTCTCAAGCTTACTTTCCAAATTTTAGTCATTACGTACTATTTTATTGGACTAATTTATTTTATTCATTGACAATTTTTTATAGGGAAATCATGTGCTTGGCGAAAAAAGTTATGCATGCTGCATAATTTTAAATAAATAAAAAAAAAATATTCTAGATAAAATTTAATGTGAGGATTATTTGGAGAAACATAGCACAAAAAAAAAATTGCAGTAATTAAGCAATACGAAAAGAGACGAATTGTAAAGAAAAAACATTTCTTGAGCAAAGAGAACTACTCTAACGCTTATTTTAATCATTTTCTTCTCCCCCCCCCCATGAAAAATAAGTCATTTGAGACGTCTTTTAGTAAACCCAATAATTGTTGAAAGGATTGATCACAAGATTATTTTTATTTATGATGCATTTTCTGAGATTTCAATACACATGTTTTTGACTGTTATGCCAAAATGTATTTTCAAAACCTGCTTGAGAAGAAAAAAAAGCAAGTTTTGCAGGTTGTTCAACGATTTTGTTAGGTACTCAATTTGTCAAATACATGTGATAGATTTGCTCAAAAATTAGTGAAATATTTATTCTTATGTAAAAGATTTTAATAATTTAAAATGTTTTTGAAGTAATACCCTGACCAAGAGGAACGTCGAGAGTTACAAGTTTCTTCCTTTTACATGTCGATACCAGTCATGACATAGCTATTTAAAGTTTTCTTCAAAAGATATCATTTCTAAAAATTCTCGTGGGGCTCTTAGTCCGCAAAAATTGAAAATACACTCTGAAGAGGTTTTTTCTTTTTTTTTTCTTTGCATTAAAACATAACTCAAATCTGCGGTTTATGTCGAAAAGGTATATATAAGTAATGATTGTTCGTAATTGGACGAATGCTGTACGAGTTATGTACAACATTCGATTTCGTTAAAAAGCTTTTAGCATACTAAATGATTTTACTACATTGCACTCTGCACAATAGAATTCGCGTGCTATGTGATCTCATTTCATGCTTTTTATTCCTAAATAAAGGGTATCATTATAAATACCATGTGCTTGCATTTTAAATGTATGACAAGAGTTGTTTTGACGAATAAAATTTTGAAATCTAATTGAACCGTTGCCAAGAACTTTCTTTTAACTTACGTTGACAAATCCGTTGTTAAAATATATTACGGACGAATACCTTTGGCGTACAACGGATGAAATTAACGGCAGAATCGACCCAAAAGGGCAAAACAAATTTGAATCTGGGCTGAAAATACTAAATTTTAAGAACTCTTAATGTCATTTTTTGTGTGCGATACATTTTTTTTTCTTTTTCAAATTAAACAAAATAATTGTTATTTTTTGAAAAAAATTAAAAAGTTGTTATAGGCTAAACAAAACTTCTAGTCATAACCTGGGGGGGAGGGGGGGGGTCGATAGTCCTTCCCCATGGCTTTGAAAGAAAAACGTTCGTTGTCAACTTGACAAGGGGTGCATCTTTAGAGACACAGCTTGTCATACCTAGTTCCTTTCTGACTTATGAAAATTAAGCTACAGACTTAAAACTGTTTCACATCTTATACTTATGCAACTAAAAAATTTTGAAGTTACAGTGGAAAGATATGACACAAAACAATCTGTGAGGAGTTATCTATTAGTTACCGTAGGACTAAGGGGATGGGGGGGGGAGATAACATGGTAAAAGAGTTATAAGATAAGATGGTAAAAGTGTTAGCAATATGAAACATTAACGCGAAAATACTTCCAGTTTGTTTTAAATGATCTATGACAAGAACAAATAAATAAAATACTTATTTTTGTGTAAATATTATACTTTTCCAACATGAACTGTTCATATGTAAGCAAGTGCAAAACTCAGATCACATACAAAAGTAATTTCCTAAATCGCTAGGAAAGGGCTATCTCTAACATTTCTTTCTTGCCGATTATGTTCTCCTGGTTTTTTGTGCGAAAACTATCCTCATATTTTTCATTGATGACACCCTCTTTTACCTCTTCGCATCTCGAAGGACATTATCGACAAATACATCACGAAAATGTTGATCAAGTTTAGAAAAGTTTCGCTTAGAGTTTAGTGTAAATCTTACTTAGCAACAGAAATCTATTGTTAGCAACTTAAAATTCAAATTTTGGAAAAAAAAAAATGGTATTTTAACAACCTAGCAATAAAAAAGCCATTACGTATTACTTAAAAGTAACATCAAACTTCATTAGTAAATTGCTTTGATTTTTCGAATTTGAACTTCCTGACATCATTTAAAAAAAAAGAAAAAAATGTTCACAGTAATTCAATTTCTTATGATAGTTTCTAATGGAAAGATGTGTAATGAAATACATCATTTTTTTTCAATTCATTTTATTAAGATTCTATTTCTTAAATCTGAACTGGTAAATAAAAGCAATTTCGATAACATTTTTTAAAATACATGCCATAAAACACTTTGTAAAACTTTCATAACAATAAAAACAGCAAATAAATCGAAATGCATTTTTTACACACGCATTCAATTACTTTTGCGGTATTAACGCACCCATAATTGCATTCAACACTTCTAATCCTAAACTTTGGTGTTCCTTTAGAAAATCCTCCCAACATTCTTTTGATCTCAACAGCTGAAAATTTCCAACGACAAAATTCACTGCACGCATTTTAAGTTCGCAATCTTTGAACATATCACCAAAAAACAACAGATCTGTAACATTATCCAGGGAAATTTTACATTTTAGAAAATTTCTGCAAATACTTTTAAGTCCTTGGATGTTATACTTTTCCGCTGCTGCGTACAAATTTGTAATACCGTCATAATCTGAGTCTTTTACTGCACCGGTGTAAATGTACGTAACCATACTCATCAAAGCATTTTCATCAATGTCCGAGATTTCAACGCGGTTTTGAAGGTTTTCTTTCATTTCGTGAATGAACATCGCAGCAAATACTGAAGACCGGGAGGACAAAATGGCTTTGTGGACTTTCACTTCTTTTAAACGGCAACTAAGAACTACATCGGAAAAGTCCCCAGATTCCAGCAGCACATTCATATCTTGCGATAAACTTGCAAAGTTTTCAGCTTCGGAAACTATTGGGTTATAGGTTTTTTTAGTTTTGACAATGTTCTCTTCGACTTTAACTCCCGCAGGGAGGTTTTGTTTGAAAGACAAAAAATTATAGGTGGTCATCTTGCAAAGTATTTTCACGGTTTGCTCTGATTCGTCTTTCGAACACTTAAACTTTTCTAGATGTAAGTCGAGTGATTTTTCCGTCCTTCCCGGGAAGAAATGAATATTCCGTGCTGACTGCTTTGAATGAATTACGTAGCTTTCAGGGTCAACAGCAACAAAACTCATCTCCACATATTGATCTTTCCCAACATCGCTTTCTCTACGAAGCGTGGGCGACTCGGCTAAATCTTGTGAAACTCGTCCAAAAGACCACGTTGAATCGCATCCAGTTGTGAAGAAATATCTTCCAACTTCCCTTGTACTAGCTGTCCAGGTGAACGCCACAGCGTTGGTCATCTTCGAATTTGTTTATCTTACTAACTGAATCTTGCTCTTTAGTCGTTTCGAAAACATCTCATATTCGATGACGTCAAACGCGCTCAGCAAATCATTTGCATTCGAGCATTTCGATTTCGATTCCGAGTCTACTGACTACAACTGTATTTATGTCAAGGACTGCATACTAAATGCCTTGCCTCCATTATTTTATATACCGATAGATGGCAGCACCATCACCGGATCGAACAGTTTATGAGAATTTAGAACTAGAACAGCAGCTAATAGCTACCTGGTGCAGCACCCCCAGAGGTATCGTTTCACTTGGAGGACATTGAGACCACGTGCATATTTCACGTCGCCCAGTCCCCTTTAAAGACGACGGTGGGTCTTCGACCATCGAGGTTCGAACCCAGGACCCTCCGGCCCGAATCCGACACTCTACCGATCGGGCTACCACGGCCCATTTTCCAGTTCAGCAACATTTAGATAGATGAGCGCTGCCCACCGGCAACAGACTTGACCCGTAAGTTCGCCCCACGCCAATATTAATCCATTATAAACTACTGTCTGATCTCCAACTCCGCGACTAGCAGCGGCAAACGGTTCCAATTGAAAAAGGGGTGATGGTTTAAGGACGCACACTTCCCGATGCATTCAGTTTTTGCTTGCTCGTTACTGCCTTCTTGCTATCACCCCTATTTTGATAAAATCAGAAGAGACCTGACGCATGCGCAAATTCGAGTAAGGTTTCGCGTTAAAATATCGGACAGTACACTATTAAAGCCTTTCAGGGGTGAAATGCTTGTTCACCGGCGGCACCTAATACGGAGCCGCACCTCTAAATAGGGTGAAAAACAGGCACCTTTTAAAAAATAGGCAGCCGGGGTGAAAAGAAGGAAACTTCGGCGAGAGAAATGGCACCCTTACTGTAGATCTTTCTCCCCCCTTCCCCCGTATTGTGTGCGTTTTTGAATACAGTTGTGTGCGGGTCTTTTTTTTTTTTTTTTTTTTTTTATAGTTTTGTTTCGCTGCATGTTATTCTACCTTTTGGGCATTTTTCGCACTGAATTCAGTACTGGAAATGATTAAAACTTATAATTACAGCATTTGGTCATATTTCAGAGTTTTCAACACAGTTAAGAAGTGCTCATTGCTTTAATTCATCTGATCGTGCTCTAATTCAGCGTTTCTCAACCTCTTTTGACCCACCGGGGGGCCGGTAAAAGCAAATGAAAAACTTTGCGAACCAGTGAAATCTTTATCCTTTTCTTAAAAATTCATAAAATAAAAAAAAAATAATAATAATAATAATAACTCTAGGGCCGTTAAAAACTTGTGAAAAAATTCTGCGTACTGATGAGTTGTTTTTTTTTTTTTTACAAAGTAATATTAAAAATAAATAAAGCAATAAATATCTACCTCTTTACTTGGTATCAAAGAGCTGTCAGAAATACATATTATAATTTAAAGACGAGTAATTATTTAAATAATATGAGAAATTATACATAACTACAACATCACCCGTACCGAAAACGAAGTATAGAGGTGCTTATGAATTATTTACATGAAGAGTCAAAATTTTTTTGGGACATTACAGTTACGGAAAAACAAAATCGTTTCATAAACGTTACTCAAGAGTAACAAAATAAAATGCACATGAAATTCTTCGACAGTTTAAAAACCAAAAGAAATTTCTAACGCTATTGAGACGTCAATAACCGTTAACAGGAAATGATTCAAATACTTGAACGAAAAATTAAAAAAAAATAAGAAAGCTAAACCGAGAGAGATTTTTTTTTTCACCTGTTTATTTTTTCTCTTGCTATTCTGTAACAATCTACGAAGTACAAAATCTTTTTTATTCAGGATCTCACTTATAGATTATTGATAATCTTATTAACGGTTATTATTTTGGTGATTAAATGTTGCTTATCGAGAACTCAAGAAAATAATGATAGATATTTTTTATAGCGTTTTGAATGATGGAAATTTCACAACAGTAACGGTAAACAGAAACTAAAAGATAGTAAAGGTAACTGAAAAGCAGTAAATGTACTTGTAAAAACTTTTAACTATTTTTGAAAGCCCTAAAAGCTACAAAGTGATCAAAAGCTGTACTTTCTTGTTATTTTGGAGATTAATCCTAGAAAAGTTGAGTTTTAATCCAGTAGTGTACTTCTCATTCAATATGAAAGTCACATAATATGCAGCCTATCATTTGTCCGCCATTTTGAAGTGGTTGAATGATGTCTATGGCCAAAGCGCATGCACCAGCGAGTCATTCTGCGATTACTTGCTGTTTTGGCTCCCTTGCTCTATTTAATGGCCAGCATGGCACCCTTGGGCATTATGCTTTCACCTTAGAGGGAATATATTCACTCGTCTGGAACCCCTGGTTATAACAGTGTAATGAATGCAATGAATGTAAGTCTTCAGCGTTTATTTATTTATTTATTTACACAGAAGTTGAACAGCTTCACATACATAAAGGACTGTGTACAAATCTCCTTGCCTTTGGACACAAACACGAAAGATTTACAACGCAAGAGAAGGAAACAACACTCAGGGCACCGGCGGGAATCGAATCCACGAACTCCGGCTTAGAAGACGAAGCTTTTACCACAGAGCCTTGGAGGCCCCTTTCAGCTTTCACTAGTAGATTTTTCTTCAGGGAACCAGTGGCCGAGTGGTCTAATCTCTAAGCGATTGCCTTCCACAATTAAGGCGGTATGTTCGACTCACACCCCCGCTTCGGATGTAATTTTCCGTCTTTGTGCTAAAATACTTTCATGTGTAGTTTGAATGTGTTCTGAACTAAACGGAATAAAATATATCATATGTAAGGGAGAGGAAGTGCTCAGATTGTACATAGTTCTAATGAGGGCTGTGGAGTCGGAGTCCGAGTCGAAGAGTCGGACTGATTTTGGGGTGAAGGAGTCGAAGTCGGAGTCGTTAAAAAACATGCCTACTACAACTCCGACTACGGGCTTCTTTTTTTTCCCTAATATTCAGACTCTTCTTGCATTTCTTAAAAAACTGCCTACTAATTAGTTCGATTACATGTATAAAGGCCTAATAAGAAAATTGTCATCGGTAACCAGCTGGCTTGACTGTTTATCGAATTTTCTGTGACAGCTACCTACGCCGTCTCCTAGTTTGCTTGTTTTTTAATTCTCTTTAACTAATAGCAACTGTCAGCAAATGGTTTTGTTGCCTAACATTTTCTAAGTAATCACTGTCAAATAAAAATAATAGTATAATTTTTAATTCTATCTCAGTTATAAAATAGTTAAAAAAGGAACGTATCTCTTGAGCCATTCAGGACTCGTAGCTCGGGAGGAAGCATGTGAGGGTGTTCGGTAAATTAAAATAAGTGTCGGTGCGAAAGCGGAAATCCAAAAGATCCGATAAAATATATGTTTTTTAAAACTCAATGCTTTGTCTTTAAACTTGGTTCTCACTAAAAAGTATGAAATAAAATAAGAATAAAATTCTTGTTTAAAACACTCAATAATTGCAGTTAACTTAAAAATCTTGTTTGGGTTAATCCTAGCGCAGTCAATAAAAATTTAAATTAAAAATATAGCAAAAAAGAATTATAGGTATGGTAAAAGCTATTCGTACAAAGTTGTACACCGCCGCATTTGGTGTAAAATTTGTTCCAGGCGTACATATACCCGGCCTCTCTCCAAAATATAGTACCCTATTTTCGTTTAAATTTTATACATGAAATATAATTTAAGATTTATAGGGGAAATTTTTCAGAATTAAAGCATTTATATTTTTATAAACTCCAAAATTAACTTTGTGTGTCACCCGGGGCAGACCGCAGCCTTTCAAGAAAGGTTTTTTGACTTAGCAAAAACATTTTTGCTCTCTCAAGTTACAGCTTTGAAGAATTGAAAGCGTACGATTTGACAAACATCTATTCGTTAAACATTAAGAAGAAGCAAATTCATCCTTTTCATTTTTTTAAAAAATGATATTTTTAAGTATTCAATAAGTAGCTCACTTTTAAAATCGTAACTATTGGAAAATTTGATTTTCAAATTTAATTTCTAACTTTGTATACATCTTAGGTTTACAATTCAATCTAACGCAAAAATTACTTTAAAAGGAAATAATATTTCAATCTCTGTTTAGGGGTTTTTTCCCCTTCCCATAAGGGGGCAAAATTGAAAAAATAAATACATAAATAAATAAATAAAGTCGGAGTCGGACGTTTCAAAACACAGGAGTCGGAGTCGGCCATTTTCCTTCCGACTCCGCAGCTCTGGTTCTAATCAAGAAATTCTGGTTGCTCCATTAAGTACCGAGTCAGCAACGACGAGCTAAGAAATTCGGGCTCCTACATAGAGCTCCTACCTCCTTTCGGACTCCTACAGAACATATTGGTTCGCATGCCGATGTATGAGGAACGGGGAAAAACATAGCTGACGTCTTTGCGTCGGCCGGCCAATGAGAAGTCATAAAATTAATACAAGGTCCCTAGTTGAGTAAAGGTTGCTTCTATGCTTCCGGGTCATGATTATTGCTTAAAAAACAATGACTCAAGAAAGCGACAACTCTGTGTCCACACCTCATCACATCACCGCGCCTAGGCGCCAGAAGAAGAAGAAGAAGAAGAAAGTGACAAAAAGCCCTTTCGAAGCAAATTAACTAACTTCTTTTGTGCTGTACAGAAAAAAAAAAGCTAACAAACCGAATGTGTTACAATTTTTGCAATTTTTTTCAAATACCGGTTTTTAAGAGCACATGGTTACAACGAGAACATATCGCGGTCCTTTCGCTCTAATTATAAGCGAGTTTGACTGTATTTGATTATTACGCCATAAAATAAGTCATATTTGTAATTTTCGCTATTTTTAATGTCTGAAATTTTTAGTTTGTGTTAAAGATGGAAATGTTTCAATACTTTATTGCATCATGAATTACAATTTCACTTTAAATCTTTAATGCATTCAAACCATTTTCATCACTCCAAATACCACGTTTTTTAACAAACCGATTTCCTAGAAGCCAACCTTTTAGACGCAGAATTCTTAAAATTTCAGCATCTTCCCCTTACTATCTCCTACCGTCAAATCGAGAATTTATAGGATTTCAAAGCTTTTTCGTTGAAAGATCTGGAATGACTGCAGTCTTCTTTCTTCATGCTTGAGCGATTTTTATCTCCCATTTCAGAATCTTAATGCCGAAACTTGACTTTAAAAATCATATCAGAAAAGGTCAAGCGTCGACCTTTGATAGGCACTGTTTGTGTTAGAGATACCGAATCGTTAAGCTGAACTCCTATGGTTGGTGATTAAAACTGGCAGCTCATTGAGGTTTCTTCTGTTCTCAAATTAGCTCACTGTATTAAGGCTCAGTAAAACCCCGTTACAATGAATTCCAATACAACGAAATATCGGTTTCAACGAAATAAATTTTAAGCCCCAATTTAAGCGCTGTTACATTGCTTGAATTTCATCACAACGAAATTCCCGTTACAGCGAACAAAATTTGTGGTCCCTTGAAGCTCGTTACAAGGAGATTTCACTGTATTCCCTGCAGGGCTGCGAAGGCGGAGTACCGACTCCGGGGGTCTTCGACTCTCGCTTTTGCTCCAAATCAGATCGACCCCGACTCCACAAAAACTGGCAAAGTTTTGAATTTTGAAGGAAAACGACAGACTCCGACTCCTTTCCCCCAAATTCCGTCTCCACGACTCCAAACAACGAAACCCTAATTTACTGTACTGCCTTCAAAACGTGATCTTCAGCTAACATATCCATTATTAAAATTCTGTAATACAAACCTTAAAGCAGGAATTAATAAATGGAGGGAGCAAGTCCAATCATTAGCTTAGCAAAAGCTGACCCGAAGACCATCAAGTCACGTGATTTAGCAACGACGAATGGTTGGCACGTTCTGCGAGAAACAAGCGAAAGAAACCTTATTCCTTCCAATGCATTGCTTTAAAATCTATCACGTGACTTGGGGGTCTTGGCTTCACAAATGAGTCATTACTCATTCCATTTTATCTTTTCTCAATTCTACAAACCTGGAGTTCGATTTAGAAATTTTAGGACAATAGATAAGAGTCGGATCTTCTATTTTTACGAATGGCAAATCTTCAAACTATATCCCTTAGCCATCTTCTTTCAGTTTCAGTTCAGGGTTCAGGATCAGGGTTCAAAATAAGGGTAGAAAAGTTGGCACCTTGTTTGTTTTTCTTAGTCACCAAAATGTTCTGCTTAGGCATAATTCTAAATAATTTAGACAGACCACGCGGTGCCCGGCACTGTGAAAGAAGTGATTACTATTATTTCGCTAATCAACCTAATCCCTCAAATCATAACCGAATGGGGGCTCTCTATTAACAATTTGTAATTTCTATGATGTATGCTATAACAATCTGCATAGTATAAAAATTTGGTAAAAAATGGCCGCTGGTCGTAAAATTACGATCATTAAAATCATTTTTGCATAAAAAGTAAGGCTTGAGAAATGACGACTGGATATGGAATCATAGTCATCAAGCAAAAAATTGTCAGCAGAAAAATACGACTAGCGACCAGTTTTTTTGCACCTGGAATAGAGTGTATTTGTATTTGCCACTCTCCCCAAGAATTTGACACATGTGGGCCTTCATGAAAAATAGGAGAAATTACTTTAAAGTTGCAACCGCAAATTTTTTTGCCATAAATGTGTAAAAGGTTAGAGAACACTGTGGTTGTAAACTATCTACACTCTACACAAAATTCTAATTAGAAATTAAATGGCTGTTTGGATGTGAAAAGTCACCGTTGAACCAATGATAAATCAGGATCTGTTCGTAGATAAAAGACTTATTATTTCTGTTCTCGTGGATATCGCAGTATATTTACGGATTTCTTTAGGATGTCTTAAACCAGGAAGCTGACATACTAATAAAGCTTAAATAATTTTATCAAGCATTTCAGTTGGGGAAAAAACAAGAAATCGACTCTCTAAACTATGACTAAATTAAAATACCAGTGAAAAAACAAGAGGTGCAAGAACAGGCCCGGACTGGCCAGGTCGGCTTGTCGGCGATCGCCGAGGGCCCCAGAGCTAGGGAGGGCCCCCAAATGAAACGGAGAAAAAAAGTTGTAGCAAAAAATTATTTTACAATTCTTTGATTTCCTTGTAACTATTTCAATCTTGTTTCCTTATACTTTTTGCCAGGATCAGGGCCTGATTACTGAATAGGCCAACTAGGCTGTAGTCTAGAGCCCTTGCTTTTTAGGGGCATCCAAATGGCTAAAGTTTTTTTAGCTGATGACTAAAAGGAAAGATTTCACTGCATAGTGGCCCCAAAAAAATCTTTGCTTAGAACCTTCCTAGATCTTAATCAGGCCCTTTCCGGGATGCTTTAGATCACATACTTACTAGTTTTATACAAAGAACACACTGGGCCTAATCAGGTAGGGCCCCGCGGTAAACATTAATTTTAGGGGCCCCTAGGGCTTCCATCTCTCTGAATTTGGCCCGTAAACAAGACCTGATTAACAAATAGGCAACTTAAGCAATCGCCTATGGGCCCCGACAGAAATGTTCGGCATCCCTGGAGAAAAATCATTAGGGACCCTAACCGCTCACTGAATTAACCCTCCCACTGCACGACCCCGCAATGCGGGAAGGGCCCGGAGTCGGGAGATGAGCGAAAATTTTTAACCTCTATTTTTATTTAATTTTATTAAATTTTTCCGTCAACCAAACTTTCAGTTTGAAAAGCTTATATTGGTTCTGGTGTACCAAAACCAAGGAGGATAGAAAAGGGAGACACTCAACGCGTTAAACTTTCGCTAAAACCGTAACCAGTTTTAACTGACGCGGGGAAAAGTCTACCCAAAACATTCGGCTTTGAAAGGATTTGTCAATGCTATTTTACCTAGAATGCTGTGTTTAATAGTGAATATTTTCTGTTGATTTAACTAAAATACCTGCTTGTGTTGCGTACGGGTGTACAAACAGACCGGGAAACAAGATTCCAGGGATATCTTTCCATAGGTAAGATTCAAATTTTTGTTTCAATACTTGTTTAAACTTTTTGTTTGATTTCACATAGCAACAAAGATATGTGGGTGAAATGCCCTTGAAATGATCACTTAGCTTCATTTTGCTGTGCCACAAACTTTTAGCAAATTTATTACAATTACAGCGTTTAGCGATCCTCGCACATTGTTTACATTTTCTGTGCTGAAAAATGCACAAATGACAACGCTTTAGGAGCTTACGATCTTAGCAGCATTTGTGACTTGTTAAATTTTTTTTTATACAGCACTAATAACGTAGGTAAATAAAACTTTTTTTTTCTTTTTCTTTTTTTTTGCATCGACATAGTTTTTTAATTTCATATTGTGCTATTTCATTGAAAAAAAAATCGCTAAAATAAATCTAAGCATAAAATTCAATTTGGTCAAAAAAATTACTGTTTGTAATATGTTTTATAATATGAAAATTTTAACACATTCTTTGTTTTTGTTGGGATTTTTAGAATGCTTTTTTTCATTAATTTATTTTATTTATTCATTAACTTTTATTTATTCAATTACTTAAATTTCGACTGTTGAAGGGACTGCTACAATCTTTTCAAATTTATTATTTTCACCATTAAAACTGCTACTTGGCATCCTTGTGTTTTAGAAAAGCATTCCTTAATTTAGTAACAATGAAGTGAATAATTTAGAACAGCGATTCTCAACCACTCGACGTTAAATCCCGGTTATCACAAATTTGCCATTTCAATTGCGCTTGCGCGCGGACTTTGCTGATTTCGAAACTCTTGCTCATACTAATGAAAAACATTTAAATTTGTTAATATGAGATAAGAACAGATGAAAATTAGAAATTACAAAGCTGTCTTTGATTTAGTTTTTACGCCTCGGTAAAGATTGAGTTTTGCGTCTTAATTATTAATGGATTCGGAGTCTGATTTTTCTATCAAACAAAGGCCCTTTTCAGGGCCAAATTTTTAACCTCAGAAGAGCGTACTCGATCTGCAGCATCACTTCCAATACAAAGCGGAACCCTCAACCTAAATACAAATGTATAATACTAAGCTGTTTACGCCTAACGTAAAATATCCGCAAAAGACGGATATTTGTAATATTCCGATCATTTTTGAAGTACATAACGTGTTTTACGTTTACGTTAAATAAATATTTCCAAACCAATAAATATTGAAGTGTAATTTTTCTCTTTTCTTTATAAAGATTATCAGTTATTCATATCCGTAGTTTCATATAATGTATCCCTAAATCGCTGTGAAAATACTCTAATCGCATTCATTAATTTGTTGGGACTCTAGCACAACCTAAATATAAACAAGCAACACGAAATCTTAAAACAGAAATCCCAAAAAGCTAAGTCCGTGCGCAAGCGTAGTTGAAATGGCAAATTTGTGATAACCGGGATTTAACGTCGAGTTTCTCAACCAGCTGACCAACACCGATATAGAGAAAAATTTGACTGGTCCTCAGAGATTTTTGCTTGTTTACTTCAAAAATTTCCCCTTACTTAAAACATAAAGAAGGAAAAAAAATACCATAACAATATTTATAATAATAATATCCTATATGAGTCTATTATGAATTTTTTGATTAACTTTTGTAGTTTTCTGTGCTTTGCAGTATAATGTTTATTATTTATCGACGGTTATTACAATATTTATTCTGTTCTTAACGGTAAAACATTTTAAAAACTGTTCTTTAATCTCAAGACTTTTTTTCTTACTTGTATTCTATTCTTATAATTGAAAAGAAGAAAAAAAGCTCAGTTGTTCTCGAAAAATGTTCACATGTGTTTCATGATCATCTCAGTGTTTTTTAAACGAAATGTAAGGAAACTATAAATTTGCTACATCATATTATAATATATGATGATGATTCATCATATTTTAACTGTCACAATTAAAAACAAGTTTAATATTCCAGAAATACAGTGCATAAAAATGTCTCATTTGTGCAAATGGCTTAAGCAATATAAAAATTTTGAACTACAAGGCAGATTTTTTTTTTTTTAAACTAAACTTATTGAAGACAGCTCTTGACAAAGAAAAAGTAATAGGGAAATTATTTAAAATTTCGGCTATTTTAAGGGTATTTTTAAAGAAATTTAAATTTTTGTTATACATTTGTGTTTTACTTTCAATGTGTCAACATTTGAGTACAGATGTCATATACCCCCCCCCCCATTTGGCGACATCCGTTTTTATACACAAAATTGAAATATTTTTCTCGCCAATGAGGCGATAACTTTTTACTTTCATCTATATTTAATATATAGAAGAAAGTATTGAATTCGTGCAAATTTTCGAATTTCGAATTTTGACGGATTCGAACGTTTTGAGGTGTGCTGAGTTTATTCCGACTATTTTTGGAAAATGTCTGTCTGTCTGTGTGTGTGTGTGACCAGTTTTTTGTGACCGCTCTGCAGCAAAAACTACCGCATGAAATCGAACGAAATTTCGTACACATATGTGCCGCTATGTGAACTTGTGCCCAAAGGTTTTTGGCGCGAATTCCTCCAAGGGCGGTGGAGCAATGGGACGTTTTTTGAGTTACGCGTGCTTGCTATTCCTCAGGAAGTAACTGGCGGAATCAAACAAAATTTGGTCCATATGTTGCCATTAACAGGAACAGGTGCTGATTCAATTTTGGTGTCAATAACTCAAACGGAGGTTGAGCTGTAGAACGTTTTTTTGTCGTCAATTGTGACTGCTGTATCTCAAGAAATAATGAACGGAATGAAAGAAAAATTTATCGGCAAGTAGCCCTTAGTTGGTATAAGAGCTGATTTTATTTTGGTGTCAACAGCTAAAAAGGGGGTAGCGCAATCACCCGTTCTTTTTTTCCATTGTGAGTGCCCTATCTCAAGAAGTAATGCTACGTTCTGGTTGAAATTTGGAATATATGTGAATCCATATGTAAACAGACTTTGGTTCAATTTTGACGCCAATCGCTCCAAGAGGTGTTGATTTTTTTTTTTTTTTTTGCGAATAAAAATAGCTTTATTAATGCAACAATAAGAAAGATAAATCGTAATAGATTGTCGTCTGCGAATTTCTCGTGATTTTTTTTAATTGTATTCGCAACTCCAACGAACTATAGGGGGCACTGAAGTCACTGTCTAATGGCGGACTTAAAAACTAAAACAAACACATATGGTAATGAAGAAAATGCTAAAAGTGTTGTGATTTTTGTTCGTACGTATGATTTTTTCGCTTTATTCTTTTTAAATTAATTTTCAAAGTCTTGTGGATATTCTGGCCCACGTAGAAAGAAATGAGAATTCAAGAAGCATTACTAAACGTCAAAGATTAATGCAAACTACGTAGTTCGTAGTTCTAAGCAGCTATTTCTGCGATGTTGAATTCGACATTTATCAATTCATGATAAAACTAAATAATAATTGTGGCCTGACAAGAACAACAATTAATGCTAGAAAATACAATATGACATTACAAATTGTTATCGAAAGAAGATGATACTTTTTTGCCTTGCTTGGCTAGCGCTTATTGCTTTCCATTTGCAGCTGAGTTATTTCTCTCGAATTCCCGAATCGGTTAATTTAAAAATTTTCTGTTTCGATTTAGTTGTGTCATGTTATGCAAATCATCAACAAAATTCTCACGGATATATGGTGGTAGTTTTCTTTTCAGTTGATTGACCATTATTTCTTTTCACGTATCGAATTCTGTAATCTTACTACCATTTTATTCCACTCATGATAAAAATTAAAAATGGTTTAACTAAAAACGCGAAATCTCGCCAAGGCTACTTTGCTCGCACTATACTAAAACTATAACCCTAAACAAATTTGGCGAAACCTTTCAGCTGAGAATAAAAGGAATAAAGTAAATTCTTTCTCGGTTATTCATTTTGTTCTACGATAATATATTCAAGAAAATATTTTGCATACTGTCCATTCCAACTAAATGCTGCTGTAAAATATGCTAAGTTTAATTAATTTAAGATTAAAAAAAAAACCCATATTCTTACAAATTCATACAAAACAATAAAAATTTTTACCTTGTATAACGTTATCCAAGTTTGTTAATCCAGAATTTTCGCTTTCACCAATTATTAAGGAAATAATGAAAACTAACATTATTTTGAGAAGCTCGAGAATACTACTAAGGGACGAATTAATTTCTGTAGCTGAAAGCAAACTAAGACACATCGATTGCGTTAATAAATACTCGGAACAAATTGCCTGTGTTTACGTCAACAGACACACGTGGAACGCAACGTGGAAATGTTTTAGTTTCATTTGCAGTTTTGTAAATCACCGCAAGGTAGCGTATTCGAGCGCTGGAGTTCTGAATGGAAACGATCGGAAATATTATCTCAATGATTTAAAAATTTTTACTGTTGCCATCTTATGTTTGTTAACAAATAAAATAATTGTAATAAATTCAAGCAAGGCTTTTAAAATAACTTTCAATTTTCGCTCTTTGCTTTTGCAATAGTTTTTGCATGTGTAATTTTGTTTTTGTTGGGAATATTGCTTCCTCATCAAGCATGGGGAGGGATTAGAAAAGAAAAAAAAAAGAAAAATATAGAAGAAAGTTTCGTGATGGCCACAACATACTAGTTAAGCATGGCCTCCCTGGCTAAACTAATCCGTGTTTGGCAACCCGAAGGCAATCTTAGATGAAACTTGTTTACTTGTTAGCGGTCCACGTTATATAGATTCCTGTTTTTTCGTGCAAGATATCTTATAAAAAAGCTTATTTTGTGTTGGTTTAGATTCAGTAGTTGTGTTTTGATGAATAAATATTAGAAAATGCCAGTTTCTTTAAACGTGACCGTTAATTAAGAGTGAAATCCAACTTGGGATGTGTCTCGGTAAGGTGCATTGTTTCATATGTTGTGTTTCTGACAATGTGAGGATTTAACAACAAAAACGTAAGTTATTGTTGTTAAATCCTAAGTGTATGTTTTATAAGTATTAAAAAAAACCTCTCACTTCCGAAATTCTTTATGTTTTTACAAAATCTTGAGGGTTTCTTGTAGTTTTTAACTTTATATTTACTGCATGTAAACTTATTTTACATACATTAATTTGCTATTCAAAAATGCTTTCAAAATACCTACTAAAAATATCTATTATAGTTTACATAAAATAACACCTTCATATTTTTATAAAGTCGTAGAGTCAACTTATTTTCAGAAATTCAGTACCTAAAGGACGCACGTTTACAGAATATGCTTGAATAATTCTTGGCATCGATAAAATTAACTTTTAGAATAAAATAACTGTACTTTTTTTGTTGTATGGTATTTTTGTATTGTTTATGTTTGGGATGGTTTTGTCGAGACATTTTTACTTTTCATACATCAAAATTTGAATAACTAAGCGTTTTTTTTTTTTTTTTTTTGACTGAAATAGTTATATTTTGGGGATGTTTTCTGTTTATATATATTGTCTTCTGAAGTGCTTTAATCATGTTTTTTTTTTGTCTGAATTTTTTCTGTTGGCTCTAAAAAAGCATCGCTAAGAACGATGTATGACATACGTCGTCATACATCGTTTTCTTGGCGACGCTTTCTTAGCGCCAAGAGGAAAAAGTCGCCAAGGGTTGGGTATATGACATTAGTTCCATCATTGCTTAAAATAAAAGGGAAACGAAGCTAATTTACCATAAATTTCGAAACGAAAAAATTGCTTTAAAGAGTAGTTTTAGGATTTATAAATCAGAATAAAAGATAAATTAAACTAACTTGAAATAAAATTCTAAATGAAAACGTTGTTTTAAGATTTGGACCACAGCCGAAAAATTCACTTTTAAAACAATTATTAGAATTTTATTTGGTCACCTATATGTAACATGGCAACAGGAAAGAAATAAAAATTCCTGAATAATGTAATGTTAATTAGAGTTTTAATTAATATCTCTGCTAATTAAAGTCGTAAAGTTACGAGGTTGGTCTTATTATTTTTCTTTTGGAAATTTCGAATCGGTCGGTACCTAGTTTGACTCTTGACACTCACAGCGATTCTCGAGAAGTTCGCGGATAGAAGGACTCGAACAGATTTTAATAGTATGGATAGTAGGGCAGCGGTGTAGGTGGGAAAATGATTGAATCGACTCCGGCTCAGTCATTTCAGAATTTTCCACCATGGGGGGAGGGGGATGAATTCAATGCAATTAAAGGAAAAGAACATTAAAATACGAGGAAAAACGCATAATTATATTATGTTTTTAGAAACCCCGAGAGGGAGGGGGAAGGGCGTCAACCCCATACGACGAGCCTGCCCCGACTCCGACTCCTTTACCCAAAATTAGTCCGACAACGGCTCTGAGTCCCAGGCAGAGATGTGGACTTGGGAGGGGGGGGGGGGATAACGATCGACACCGACTCTTGGATTGTTAAACTCTCCGGCTCCTTCCCTTCTAAATCAGTCCGATTCCGCAGCCCTGATTTTTAGTACCGTGCTTTCTTTAAAATTAAGGGTTGGTCTGCTTAAAAACAACTCAAGAGGCGTTCCTACCAGCAGGAAGTGTTCAACCGGAAGTGAAGGACTGTTTCGAATACCAGCGGAAGGCGACAATTCATGCGATCGAATCGAGAGTAGAATCATTACGTAATGATTCCTAACAGGGACGTATGGAGCAAAAAAACAGTCGGTTTCGGTGGTTGTACTTCGGAATGGAGAAAGAACGGGCTCGTCTTTTTGTTTGGGGGGGGGGGGGGGAGTTGGGAAATTTGATGTTTATGCATGTAATTTAGAGTGGCTTCCTTTTTTTTGTTTTTCGATAGAATTTGCATGTAGTATTCACCTTTCATTTGCCCCCCGTCCATTTGGATAAAATCAAAATGTCGGTCCTGAGAGAAAGAGAGGGGGGGGGGGGGGCAGCGGTACCCCGAACTTAAATTTTTGGGAGGGGAGAAATTCTCAACTTACCGAATGAAATTTCAAATTTTATCGAATGATACAGCACACATAACACATACGCCTGATAAAAAAGAGACAACAGGCAACTTAAAAAGAAAAAAAGTAGTCATGGGACTGCCGACAGAATAGTACAGTGCAATTAGACCCAAACCTCAACATCCAAAGTAAAAGTTTTCCGCCAGCTCCAAATTGTTGTATACTGTCTACATATTGTTTGGTAAAAAGTTACACCGTTTTCAGCGTCGGGTTATTGGGGGAGGAGGAGGGGAAAGGAGTTGGTAAATTAGTCGTTTTTATCAGTTTTTCGGAAATATTTAGAGAACTATGGCGTTTAGCGCAAAAAGTGCAATATACAAAATAATCTACACAAAATTACGGACAAAATGGTTCTAAGCATTATTTTGTTGATTGAACTATTCCAGAGTTACGGCGGGTGTAAAAGTAGAAAATTTTGGCATTTTAAAGATTTTTTGGAAAAATAAAATTTAAACTACTACGTAAACAGAAAAAAAAAAAAAAACAATTTTATTAAATATAGTAATATCGTACAATCGTATTGTGATCTAAAAGAACCTAAGAGGCACCACATGAGGTTAGAAACGCAGAAATACTGGGAACGAGAACCAGTTAACCACAAGCGCGACGCTGGTCTGTCAGTCATATCCAGGGTAACTTAAAGGTTTGACCCCTAAGTTTAGGAGGAAAATTTTGGAATGGAGTTCTTTGAGATATACATAATACTTTCTGGGTAAATTTTGAGGTTTAAAATTAGGTTTTTTATCAGGCAAAAATGTGTTTTTTTTTTAATTTCTTTTAAAGAAATTGAAAAGAAAAAGACATGATGTAAGATCACGACTCAACTGAAGCAAAAATTTTAAAAATATTTCAATAAAATTAAAAAAAAGGCACGCTCAATATGCAAAAATGTACATTGCACACCATACTACAGTGCCAGTAGTACAGAATGATTTGACGAACAGTTGTTCGATTTTATTAATTTTGTCTCGAGTAAATTACATTGTATGACTTTACATTAAAATTTTGGTGTGGAGTGACATGACCACTGAGCAGGTTTTGATGAGATCCATGAGTAGTATTGGTGAATTGACCGGAGGTAAAATAATTACAGCGACAACTTTTGCAACTTAGATTAACTCCATGCCGGCTTGTTCTCGCGTGTGTGAAGCAATTGTGCGTAGCGTCTCTTCAGAGCAGCACATGGAGCTACGAGAAGCAAAGATAGAAAAAAAAATTGGAAGGACTAGCAAACTTTTATTTCTTGGCTTGAGGAACACAATCCGTTTTCAAAAACACCGGAACTCTCTTCCTTACCAACTGGAGTTGTAGCAGATGAAAACGTGAACTGTGATAAAGCACTTGATGTTGGACTACTAGCTTTAAAAGAGATTGAGAACAAAACATTCAGTGTGAAAAGAAAGTTAGCTTTTCAGTCTCTAGTCTTTATTACCAAGTCTATGATAATTAACAACACCACTGTTTGGGTGAACCCTAACACACTCTTACAACGGATGATGTGCATTGTAAGACGTAATGAGAGACTGCAAGAAATATTTCAATTTGAATTATGTGCAGATCCTCCATCCTTCTTCGACAAATGTGACTTGATGTGGAAGGGAAGCAAATCTTCATTGGTGTCTCTTTTGGTTCCGGATTCAAATGAATCATCACTCACCCCAGATTTTGAGAAAGTGTCTTACATCATTGATGGTGGTCACCTTCTTCATTGTGTTGTCTGGCGACAACCAACTACTTTCAGAAAGATTTGAAAGCAATGGACATAGATTACATTTTTGCTCATTATGGGCCAGCAACTGTTGTTTTTGATAGATACGAGCAAGGAACCACAAAAGATGAAGAAGTGACGCAGATCACGTTCTATCACTAACATTGAAGTGAAAGTTGAAGACTTAATTGATGTAACTTTCAATCAAAGTGTATTTTAGCTAACGCTAAGAATAAAATGGGCCTTATTTCTTTACTTACAATGCACTTGCAAAGAGATGATGGCACAGTTCATCAAGCAACGGATGACACTGACTTATTAATAGTGTTAACATCGATTGATAAAACTAAGAATGGAGTTGAAGCTTGTGGGATTGGTGATGACACGGACTTACTAGTCTTGTTGACTGTTCACACCCAATCAGAAAACAAATTGAAAATGGTTGTACCAAAGAAAGGCAATCAGTAGAAAAAGGATGTAAACTATTTCTGACATTGAGCGAGGCATTGGAGATATGAAAAGTGTACTCATAGCAATATACGCCTTCACAGAATGTGACACTGCATCACCTATCTACAAAAAGGGAAAATTTTTACCATGTAGGAAAGTGGAAGTCAACAAAGCACTTCCTACGAAGCTTCTTGTCTTTAACGAACTCAAAGCTGACCCTAGTACGGTGGCTGCCGCAGGAAAACATTTCCTTCTTGCGATGTTTGGAGCCACCAATACTGAAGATCTAGATAACTTTCGCTACCAGTCTTACTTGCAGGCTATTGCAAAGCAGCCCATACATTCATTGTTCAAGTTGGCTGCTCTACCCCCCACTTAAGCAGCTTCCAGGCAGCATTCATATAGAACCTACCGCCAGGTCCAGCAGTGGCTGAATGAGAAAAAGTATCGCTGCTGTGGGGGTGGAAGAAGATTTGCGAATACCTGAGACCAATTACAACAATCTGTTCTGTCGCTCCCCAGGAACAACTTTCACTCATAAAGTGCATTTGCAAAGACGAATGTGTCCATAACTGCAAGTGCAGAAATAGTGGTCTAAGCAGCTCAAGCATGTGCAGTAATTGCTCAGACCTAGGATGTAATAACAGGGACACTAATATCATAGACGAAGATCTAGAAGAGGACAGTGTTATGTTTGAAGAGGACTGAATACTGATGAATACTTTGCATCAATATGTCAGATTTAACGACCTACATTTTTATTAATTATTACTATTTAACTTAGGTTACTAACTTCAAAAAGTTTAATAAAATATGCTTGCAATATGCAGGCAAATATGTATTTCTGAAGAAAAACTTCAAAAGCTGCACTTATAAAAATGTTATCATTAAAAACAATATAATTATAAATCATTGTTATGCAGGTGATATTTTTATATTTTGAAATTATGTATGTTGGAAATATATTCATTTTTAATGTGGCATTGTCCAGAGAAGTTCGAGTTTCTCCGTGCCGCAAATTTATATAGTCTTGTGTGGCCCGTGAAAACCTCTTTTTCCCTTATAAGTAGAGCCCTTTGAGTAGGTGGTGAGGTTCTAGTTCTTTCAAGGGTATATCACAAACGTACCACCGGCCCCTAAAATCGCAATTGGCTTTTCCGAAACACAATTCATACAAAAAATTAGTTTCCTTGGTGATAAAGAATATTTTTTTCCGAAAAATCTAAAAAAATCCAAATATTTTCTACTTTTACATTCTCTGTATCTTTGGAACCATTCACTTAAAAAAATAATGCTTAGGACCATTTTGTTCGTAATTTAGTGTAGATTACTTTGTATATAGCACTTTTCGCGCTAAATGCCATAGTTTTCTAAATATTTCCGACAAACTGATAAAAACTACTAATTTACCAACTTCTTCGTCCCCTCCCCCCAAAACCCGACGCTGAAAATGGTGTAACTTTTTACCAAACAATATGTGGACTGTATAGAACAATTTGGAGTTGGAGGGAAACTTTTACTTTGGATGTTGAGGTTAGGCCATTTTTTGGGCAATTTGCACCGTACTAGAAGTGTAAACTTAACAGTACAAAAGAAATTTGGTATGTTTGGAACGCGTATGTGTGGTGTGTGTTTGATTTTCATTTAAAACTAATTCGTTTCAAAAATTAAAGTTTTATAATTTGTAGATTCAAAATATCAGCTACAGTCTAATTTTAACGTTTATCAGCAATGCGAGCATCAATTATATACATTTTGGTTGGTCTATTTCCATTCGTTTACAAAAAATATTGATGCAAAGACATCTATTATTTGTAAATATACAGGCGAACCAAATGATGTTTCAATTTTCAACAACGGGCAAAGCCGTGAGGGTATTGTCCGTTTTCAGGAGAAGGCACTTCGCCACACCTTCTCGAATGCAGAGTCACTGCCTTCTTGACAGGTAAAGATGGCGGTGGCAGAGTTCCATTTTACGCGGGGGTGATCGGTACGCAATCCACGCGCTTCTAAAGGAGACAACCAGACAACCTTAACTTGGGCGTACATTTTAATGTGCAAAAGAGTCTTAACTTCTTTTACATCACTTGCTTCATTTTTCTGTTGTCATCTTAGTTATTCTTACATTTTAAAAAACGCTGCTTTTACAACAAAATGCTATAATCCGAATATACCTTCTGCCAAAAACAGCAAAATAGAAACATCGGATACCACGTGACGAGGGAGGAGTCAAGTGCCTTCTTGTGAAAAACGGACAATACCACTAGTTTAAAATAAAACCAAAAGATAATTTTTGAAGACGTCAGAGAAATTTCAAAAAATTGATTAATTGACGGTTTTGCCAATTTCGAGACTTGCCGATGAGCTCTGTTCTAGTAACTTTGCGCCTGATTTTGAAAGTGAATATTTCGTTAGGAGCTTATTGAAAAGGGAAAGTTAGAGGTGTTAAGTTCTGTTACCTTCGTATCTGAGCTATGATAGTAACTCCAAGTACTACGGTAGCACGGGGTGTTTAGTTGGGTTACCCTCGCATTTGAGCTATGGTGGTAACTCCAGGTACTACGGTAGCAAAAACACTTCCCTTTCC
The DNA here is from genome assembly GCF_026930045.1 of Uloborus diversus. Taxonomy (NCBI): domain Eukaryota; kingdom Metazoa; phylum Arthropoda; class Arachnida; order Araneae; family Uloboridae; genus Uloborus; species Uloborus diversus. The sequence goes on from NC_072739.1 coordinate 37,448,239, forward strand.
CACAAACTCCCAACTGCAAAAACACACGACCCCCAATCATGCACCATGAAAACATTTTAATTTCAAAAAGTACCTTCCCAGAACTATCATTTCAAACTTTTCTGGGTGAGAGGGGGAGCACAAAAGATTTGTTCTGGGGAAGTATTTTATAGGGAAAAACAACAAGTTACATGTACGTATGCATAAGTAAATTGTTTCCGAAAGTGGGAGTAAGCGCCATCCTTCAGGGTCCGAATGATTGCAAGATCTTCTCGGCTTGGATTACCCGGAACGACGTACGTGTTTATTTAATTAGAAAACAAAAACATAAGTACATGACAAAAACATATAGTGACACATGATCCTGGTTACAAATAAAATTCGTGACTACATATAAACTGAATTCAATCGGAATGGGGTTTAACGGGGGCTGGGGGAGGGGATCAATTTGGGCAACAGGGGGAGGGGATCCCCTAATTGCAGAAATGACGGAACGGCCCCTCTTCATTTTGAGCTGGATACGCCCTTGTTCACACAGCGTCAGCGAGCTAATAAAGAGCTCACAGACAGTTGGTGATCCCCTCTTATTCGCCAAGTAGGTAACAAAGTCATAACGTCAGTGTCAAGAAACCTTGCAAACAAGTGTAGGCGTCAAACAAGTGTAGCGTCGCGAAAACTTGGCACTCGGTGACACTGCCGAATCCAGAAAACTCGACTGTATCTTTTGGCAGGACGAAAAACCCATTGTTCGAGGATTCTCAATAACCCAGCATTTTCAGAAACTCGCCCACTTTTCGGTTCACTTCAGGCCGGAATTTCGGGACTCTAGCGTATAATTAAAATAAGTTGAAGTTACGTAGTATAAGATAAATGAATAAACTCTCTACGTGTTCAATATTTTGCAGGATCGGTTGTAAAAGTTTGGTAGAGCCAGAAAAAAAAAAAAGAACAACTTTTTACGACCACAATTTACAAAACTGATTTCTGACAGTGAATTGTAATTATTCCAAAGTTCAGACTTTTTACTTCACTCTTGTTTTGCCGATCGCTTGCAGACTGACTGTCATTGATTCGATCATTAGAAATAAGCCTTCACCTAAGAGGGCCATAAATTGTTGATTGTATTGTGACATGAAACGGAGCAGGTGTAAAACCATGCTCACTGGAATGATAGTAACGTATCTCGTAGCCGTCGCAGTCGATGGAAATCTGAATCCAGTACAAAGAGCTGAGTTTGCGTCTTAGAATCAGAGAAAGAAATTAAAATACTTTTGCTTGAACATAAAGGAAACAAGTTAAAAGAAACATGTTCTATGAAAGCAAGTTGAATGTAGAATAATAAAGAGCTCACCATATAACTGTTTGTATGACTGCAGTAAGTTTTTATTCTGGGTAGTATAGTGATTCATTTGGGGTTCGGTGGGGCAGATCTGTACTTCAGAACCAGACTAGCGTAAGTCAAGAAATTGTGATTTTCCGTTTATAAATGCATTGCATTGCCTATCCCACATCGAAAGCGCGAGCATCCCATCCTTTGCATGGGCTAGGCAAACGTCAAGAAAAATTATTTTTTGGATTTTGATTTCGCAGCTCTCCATTTTCCTCGTATAACGAAGTAGTTCCTCACAATCTTTCCAGTTTTCTCTTCGAATTGGTGCCTCATGCCTTATTCAGTATTCGGTTTTCTCACCAAACATTCCAGACTTGATAAACATTCTCTTTCAACAAAACTCTTTGATTGCATGTACATTGTACACACAGCGAAAGTTGTAGACATTTACAAATAAAACAATACATTTATACTATGCTGAAAATATCTAGTATGTTGTGGCCATCACGAAACTTTCTTCTATATCTTTCGTGTAATTATGATCCCTCCCCATGCTTGACGAGGTAGCAATATTCCCAGCAAAAACAAAATTACACACGCCAAAACTTAACGACCATCCCAATTCGCAACTCCAACGAACTATAGGGGTCACTGAAGTCAGTCTAATGGCGGAATTGAAAACTAAAACAAACGCACATGGTAACGAAGAAAATGCTAAAAGTGTTGTGATTTTTGTTCGTACGTATGATTGTTTCGCTTTATTCTTTTTAAATTAATTTTCAAAGTCTTGTTGATATTCTGACCCACGTAGAAAGAAATGAGAATTCAAGAAGCATTACTAAATGTCAAACATTAATGCAAAGTACGTAGTTCGTAGTTCTAAGCAGCCATTTTCACGATGTTGAATTCGATATTTATCAATTCTTGATAAAACTAAATAATAATTGTGGCCTGACAAGAATAACAATTAATGCTAGAAAATTTAATATGACATTACAAATTATTACCAAAAGAAGATGATACTTCTTTGCTTGCTTTGGCTAGCGCTTGTTTTCCATTTGTAGCTGAGTTATTTCTCTTGAATTCCCGAATCGGTTAATTTAAAAATTTTCTGTTTCGATTTTTCTAATTTCTGAGTTACGATTTAATTGTGCCATGTTATGCAAATCATCAACAAAATTCTCACGGATATATGGTGGTAGTTTTCTTTTCAGTTGATTGACAATTATTTCTTTTTACTTATCGAATTCTGTAATCTTACTACCATTTTATTCCACTCATGATAAAAATTGAAAATGGTTTAACTAAAAACGCGAAATCTCGCCAAGGCCACTTTGCTCGCACAATGCCAAAATTATAACCCTAAACAAATTTGGCGATACCTTTCAGCTGAGAATAAAAGGAATAAAGTAAATTCTTTCTCGGTTATTCATTTTGTTCTACGATAATATATTCAAGAAAATATTTTGCATACTGTCCATTCCAACTAAATGCTGCTGTAAAATATGGTAAGTTTAATTAATTTAAGATTAAAAAAACTCCCATATTCTTAAAAATTCATACAAAACAATAAAATTTTTTACCTTGTAGAACGTTATCCAAGTTTGTTAATCCAGAATTTTCGCTTTCACCTATTATTAAGGAAATAATGAAAACTAACATTATTTTGAGAAGCTCGAGAATACTACTAAGGGACGAATTAATTTTTGTAGTTGAAAGCAAACTAAGACACATCGATTGCGTTAATAAATACTCAGAACAAACTGCCTGTGTTTACGTCAACAGACACACATGGAACGCAACGTGGCAAAGTTTTAGTTGCATTCGCAGTTTTATAAATCACCGCAAGGTAGCGTATTCGAGCGCTGGAGTTCCGAATTCCCGGTTTATCTCAAAAGCAAAGCAAAGAATGAAAATTGAAAATTATTTTAAAAGCCTTGCTTAAAATAATTACAAACATTTATTTGTTAAAAAACACAAGATGGCAACAGTTAAAAAGTTTAAATCATCACGATTTTCTTGTCATTTTCCAACAATTAAAATTACGCGAATTACGCAGACGACAGTTTATAACGATTTATATTTCTTACTTGTGGTACCCGCACGGCTTTTCCCGTAGTTGAAAATTAAAAAGTCATTCGATTCGCCTGTATATTTACAAATAATGGATGACGAATTTCTCGCCAATTGGCCATGTTCATTCGCTCTCCCATTCCACGTCATGATAATTTCGTAATTTACTCGTCCATCTTATGATAATTTTGCTCCGGAAAGTGTTCTTAAAATTGAAATAGAAAAAGAACAAAATCGAATTTTCGAAAAATCGCTCCGAGGTGCACACTTCCATGCTACAAACTAACTTTGTGTCAAATTTCACGAAAATCGGCCGAAGGCGCTATGCGCGTCACAAACATCCTACAGATATCCAGACATCCAGATAGAGAGACTTTGAGCTTTATTATTAGTAAAGATTCTTATTGTTGCAATTATGAAGCTATTTTTATTCACAAAAAAAAAAAAAAAAAAATCAGCCCCCCATGGAGCGGATTGGCACCAAAATTGAACCAACACCTTTTTACATATGGATTGATATTTATTCCAATTTTCATCCAGAACGTAGCATTACTTCTTGAGATATGGCACTCACAATGGAAAACAAAGAACGTTCGATTGCGCCACCCCCTTTTCAGCCATTGGCACCAAAACAGAATCAGCTCTCATACCTTCTAAGGGCTACTTGTCGATACATTTCTGTTTGATTCCGTTAGTTATTTATTGAGATACAGCAGTCACAATTGACGACGAAAAACGTTCTATAGCTCAACCACCGTTTGAGCTATTGACACCAAAATTGAATCAGCACCTGTACCTGTTATGGTCAACATCTGGACCAAATTTTGTCTGATTCCGCCAGTTACTTCCTGGGGAATAGCAGGCAAGCACAACTCAAAAAACGTCGGATAGCTCCACTCCCCTTGGAGGAATTCGCGCTAAAAACCAATGGGCACAAGTTCACATACGGGCACATATGTGTACCAAATTTCTTTCGATTTCATGCGGTAGTTTTTGCTGTAGAGCGGCCACAAAAAACTGGTCACACACATACGTGACACACACATACACACACAGACTCTTTCCAAAAATGGTCGAAATTGACTCAGCACACCTCAAAACGTTCGAATCCGTCAAAATTCGAAATTCGAAAATTTTTACGAATCCAATACTTTCTTTTATATATATTAGATATAGAAGAAAGTAAAAATGGCTATAGATATGTTTATTAACATTTTTTTTTTTTTTGCACTTTTAGAGCAACATTTGCAAATAACTGCATACTCGTGTTTCGGAGTAATAAGGAGATATAACTCTTGCTGGATATTCCTCCATCCAATAAATCTCGTGTCCTTTACATTGAGAAATTGCTCCTAGTAATCCTGAAACACGTGTAATTCAAAGCTGAAATATCATGGGAGTTCACGTGGATTCTACCCCTTTACTTGTTTTCCATTTCAAGTGAATCCTTACACATTCAATGGAATTGAGGCTATTCAGGTATGAAATTAGGTTCCAAAAACTGCTGGGCTCAGACCTCTTTTGTTAGAAGCTAAGGCCATTTTAAGCAATCATCTGCAAATTTTGTGGCTCCTTATTAAATTTTTTAAACATTTTTTCAATAAACATTATTTTTAGACCATACTATTGACATTCCCGATAGATTCTACTGTTATTTTAAATAGATATCGGTCGTTTTACCGTAAAGGTAATCTAGAAACGAATTACTTTGTATATTTTTTAGCACGTTAGAAACTTACATATGTCATTCACTGGATGTTTTGTGAACGCGCTGAGCATTGAGCAAGGTTTAAAGATTGTGCTTTTTTTTTTTTGAAAAAGTGTATTTTAATTTTGACTAACAATACAAAGAACACGTGGAAATAAAATTATTTTTGGGTTTTTTTTCTCAATTTCAAAAGGCAATTGTGCTAAAAAAAAAAAAAAATTGTTAACATTACAAATTGGATTTTTCACTAAAGGTTTTCAAGTTAAAATTGTCAGTAACAGAATGACATTTCAATGCAACTCTGAAGTCAAGATTGTAATCAGAAACCATTTTGATCAATTGATTAAGGTTATCTACCATCATTTATTTATTTATTTTAATTGAACGTAAAATATGCAATTTATTTCCAGTCAGGGGCGTGCACAGGGGGTGGGAGGGGAAGGGGAGAAGGGACACCTATTGGTCTGTGCCCGAGCCTGCAGGGGTCCCGAGATTTATAAAATGAATGGTGAAAATGTAGGAACGTAGGGGTAAACAATATGGAGGGGGCCCGTAAAAGTCGTTTGTAGCGGGCCCCAAAATTTCTGTGCACGCCCCTGCGTCCGGATGAGTAATAAATGAAAAATATTAGCTATTATTGACACATTATATTCCTTATCAGACTAAAAAAAAAGTAGTTTGCTTGTTGATTAATTTAGTATAAAAGAACCATACTAAATACATACATATTTATGTATTCTTTTTATTGATTGTTTATTGGAGCAAATGGAAGGAGAGTGTAATTGAAAATTAAACGAAATTTTTAATGAGATAGTTGTAAATTTACTTTTGTAGTTTTTACATCAGAAAAAATGGGAGGGGGTGCTAATTTACGGTTGAAAGAATTATTTTATGAGGCGTTTGTAAATTTACTTGTGTAGTTTTTGCATCACATAAAATGTGCGGATGGTGTAATTGACAATTAATCGAATTATTTCATGAGACAGTTGAAAATTTACTTGTGCATTTTTTACATCACATAAAATGAGAGGAGGTTGTAATTGGCTACTGATCGAATTATTTTTCGAGGCAGTTATAAATTAACTGGCGTAATTTTTGCATCACATAAAATGGGAGGAGGAAGTAACTATTTATTGATTGAATTATTTTTAGCGGCAGGTGTTAAATTATTTGTATTATTTTTACATCACATAAAATGGAAGGAGGGAGTAATTGACTATTGATTGAATTATTTGATGAAGAAGTTGTAAATTTACTTGTTTAATTTTTGCCTCTCATAAAATGGGAGGAGGATGCAACTGGTTAGTGATAGAATTATTTTAAGAGGCAATTGTATTTTTACTAGTGCAATTTTTACATCACATAAAATGGGAACTCGAACCATTCTATGAAGTAGTAGTAAATTCAATTGTGTCATTTTTTACGTCAAATAAAATGGTAGGAGGTTGTAATTGACTATTGATCGAATTATTTTATGAGGCACTTGTAAATTTACTTCCATAGTTTTTACAGCAGATTAAATAGGAAGATGGAGTAAATGGCTATTAATCGAATTATTTTACTAAGTGTAATTTTTACTAGTGTAATTTTTACATCACGTGAAGTGGAAGGAGGGCGTAACTAACAATTCATCGAATTATTTTATGAGGCGCTTGTAAATTTAATGGTATAGTTAATGTCACATACTAATTGACTATTGATTGAATTATTTTATGAGGCACTAATAAATTTACTTGTGTAGTTTTTACATCACATAAAATGGGAGGAATATATAATTGACTATAATCGTATGTATTATCGAGTTAGTTTATGAGGCACTCGCAAATTTACTCGTATAGTTAATGTCACATACTAATTGACTATTGATCGAATTATTTTATGAGGTACTTGTAAATTTACTTGTGTAGTTTTTACATCACATAAAATGGGAGGAGGGTATAATTGACTATTGATCGAGGTCTTTTACGGGGCACTCGCAAATTTGCTTACAAAATTTTACATCATACAGATTGGACTTACCTGTCCCAAATCGATGGTGAGGTTGACTTCATTGAATTTGTTTCCTCTCGAAAGTGGGGGGCTCTGCCACCACCTCTCCGTCCCGTCGATCGCATTTTCTGGCGGGTGCGCCCTCTTCGGGTCGTTCGGGTCACAGAAATCACAAACCTGCCCCTGGATTAGATTAATATTCGGATTGTCCTGGCGGTCGGTGTTGGCCCCCACAAGCTTGCAATACAATTCGGGTTCGACCACGCCTTCGCCGCAAGTAGCGGACGCGGATATTTTCCGCCCTTCTGCGAGATTGAAGAGCGGGGGGTTGAGCACTTGGGCCCCACAGACCCCCACGAGAGTGAGCACGCACAAGGCCCACCGGATCATGGTTCGGGACATTCCGTAATGAACCCCGGACGCGGGACAGAGTTGTGGAACTCTTGTGGCCTCGGGCGAGTTCATTCCCAAAGGAGGGTTGTTTGAGGAATTCCTTGGGTTCGTCTGGAAGAAAAGCGTTCCTTCTTATCTCTGCCCGCCTTGCCTTGATCCCTAATAACGGAAGGCGAGTGGAAGAAGAGGAAGAAAAAAAAAGGAGATAACGCGACAGAGTGCGAAATATGTGGGAGGCACAGAAAGAGAGAGCGACTTTTTCTTTTTTCCCCAAGTATAATCGTTGACATCATCGTGGATGTTTAGTGTTTAATTGGACAGCGGATAAGCATCTTTTCTAATGTTGCCTTTGAGGTAAATTGATTTGGCAGGAGTTCCCGTTTTGGCTTCATGGGGCAGACTGACCATCGAAATTTTTTGGCGGATGATTTTATCGGGTTTGAATGGATCAGGAGTCAGGGCCGCATCCAGAAATTTTTTTCGGGAGGGGCCCGGATTAGCACATTGCCCTAACACACACATGCACATATAGTATAATAGACACACCAAACGCATAAAAATGTTAACATAGAAGACTTTTTGTTTCGATTTTTAATGATTCCACTGTTTGGACTTTTGTTATTTTAATTTCTTATTATTTTTCTTATTCACCTTGTAGTGGTAAGGATAACAGGAGAGTGTCCCTTTAAGTCGGATGTAGAACATCCATAATTTCAGGGGGTCCGGGGGGGTTTTCCCCGAGAAATTTTTGAAAAAAAAAAATCTTTAATTTGAGGCCTTATATTAGGTAATTGATACTACAAAAATATGAAGAAAAAAAAAATAATAAGTAGGCAAACAAAGTCTTTTAAAAGTTATACATTCTTTTGCAAATCAAGATCAAACAAAATAAAAATTGCTTGTTCGACAAATCATGGAACTTAATGGACAGAGAGGAAAAACGAGAGAGGAGAAAAGAGAAGCACCCCGCCATCTGCTCATATCGGCTTTTAGTGAAGTTTGTTTTTGATCACTCCCCCTACCCCCATTTTCTTCCATTAAATGCCCTACAGTATGAAAATTGTACAAAACAGTTAAAAAGAAATTGTGTAGATATTCAGAAAATAAGAACGGAAGAGTAATATACTGGCCATTTGGACAATTCATACTTTATTTTCTTGATAAGATACAAAATTGAAGAACTTTTCAAGGAATTTCAAAAACTTAAATAATTTTCAAAGACTCTCGAACAGTTGAAATTATTTGAAGCTCTTTATTTACACTTTTCAGAAGTTGATTGCAGTCTTACAAAATGATTATAACTTTGTAGGACACACCCGTTTTAAGTTAAAAATAAATGCAACGAAACATTTCTCGAAACAAACTTTTTTTCAATCACAAGTAGTGCAGAAAATGAAAGAGAGTAGAGTAAGTGTTATTTTTTTTTCTCATACTTAAGGTATTAACAGTATGCAGTAGAAGTAAGGGAAAAAAAACAAGCAATAACAAAAGAACCTCCATGACACTGAATTCGGCATTAAATAAATGCAAGACAAGAAACATATCAGTCACAAAAATGATCTTGAAAATTATGCTACAAAAACGCGAGAATCGTGATTTTTGCATTTTTTACTCAGGATGTATCAAGGAGCTGAATTTGGTACATCTTGGTAACAAGATACTCGCCTAATCGGAAACTAGGGGCCCAGCCTTTGGGGAGTCCCCGGCTCGAAATCAGTACAGTGTAAGTTTTGTAAGAGTTTTAGGGGGAGGAGGGCAGGGTCGTTCACAGAGGGGAGAAGGGACACCTGTTGGCCCGGGCCCGAGCTTAAAAGGGGCCCAATATTTTTAAACCTAGGGTTGAAAATATGGGTAAAAAATATGGAGGGGGCCCAAAAAAAGCATTTGTGACAGCCCCAAAATTTCTGTGCACGCCTCTTTAGGAGGAAGTGCACAGAAGTCAGTTCGGTAGACTTGAAAAGTCTACCGGACTGACAAAGGGCCTGCCTTGACCCTGGACTGCCCTGAATTGAATTGGGGAAGAGAGCAGGAAGTCCTAATTAAAGGTCTAAATTTCAAGTATGCCTTGCAGCTAATGAGAACTAGAACTGCTTTTTCTGTATTTCTACAAAATATTATAAATTTTGAATAGTAGCAAAATTAAGAATTAAAAAAAAAAAAATTCTTATTTTCCTTTTCTGACATTAGGAATTTAAAAAAAAAGAAAAGAAAAAAAACTTTTTCTGTTTTATGGTACAAAACATTTCGGGTTTCGGGGAAGGGGGGGGGGCCGGGCCCGTCAGCCCCCCCCCCCTCTGGATACGGCCTTGTCAGGGGTTGCTCGGCTCTGGGCCTGGATCAGAAAATAATAACAATAATAATAATAATAATAATAATAATAACAGAGCTCTCGTCAGGGATCCATAAGTACTAAAAAATACACAACGTTTGGGGCATTCCAAGGTATTTTTGACATTTATATAGAGTCCGTAACGTGACCTTTTTTGCCATAACTTTTTAATTTACTGTTTGATTAGCATATTATTTTATTTTGATCTTTTCCTACCAACACACCAGCCCAAATTAAAATAATTTGCAAATCATGCGGTAAATTAAAAAGTTATGGCAAAAAGAGGTCACGTTACGGACTCTACATAATGCCAAAAATACCGTGGAATGCCTCATTTATAATTTTTTCTTTTATTTTTTTTAGAAAAAGTTGGTGAAAACTAAAGTTCAATATCGTACGAACAATAGAAAAATAGAATTTATGAAATTCGAGGTCTGCCTCGCTCCATTTCATTCCTTTTCATTAAGTACAGTCGGACCCCAATTTAACGAACCTCTAATTAACGAACTTCACGATTTAGCGAATTTTTCTTTTTCTCCGACCAAAATGAGGGCAAAAAATCCCTATTGACCGAATAATAAACCCCAAATTAACAAATATTTTTAAAAGCCGATTTTTTTTTTTTTTGTTAATTTGAGTTAGGAAGTATTAGATTGTTTTCCAAATGAGAAATCCATCCTGTCCGAAGCAGAAAAATATTTTTCTTGGAATCAGCAATATTTGACGGGCGAGGAAGCAACCAAAGAATAGCGATTCTGTTGCAGAAAGCGATAATGAGACTCATTAAAGCTGTTACTTTTTCTAATGCTCCTAATTCTCATGGAATGGAAACTAAAAACATATCTCATGCAGCAGGCCGTAAATTACACGATATTTTCTTCTCTCCATAAGTCGAAAGGGAACTATTTTGAGTGAAATATCAAGGAAATTATCAGAATCCATTACTCAGCACAATACAACTTCAACTTAACTAGTGTGTAATAAGTCGCAGAATAAAAAGTATACACATTCTAATCGTGCATATTTTTGTACAGTTGCTTATTAGGGCTTTTGATATAGTAAGTGCAATTGTAAAAAAAACGCACCCCGGTTTTACGAATAACCCTGATTTAACGTATAAAAGTTCCGGTCTCGATGAATTCGTTAATTTGGGGTCCGACTGTAATTAAATTGAGTAATTTGAAAGCATACTTTGAACAACTTTAATGCTTCGAGAGAATTTTAATCCAGTTTTAACTTTTATCACGGCAAAGAATTTGGCGTAAACGACTAATAGCTAGAAAAAAAGCAAAAAGCATTCGATGCGTCAAATTTTACTCGGCAATTAGTAATATTATTCATTGAAGTTTCTTCCGCTGAAAAAGAATGGCAAAAAAGCTTAAGTACTGCTCGAGTTCAATATGTACACTATACTTCAACTTATTTTATTGACATAAGGAAAACTAGTATGTTGTGGCCATCACGAAACTTTCTTCTATATTTTTCCTTTTTCTGATCCCTCCCCATGCTTGACGAGGAAGCTCAACCACCGTTTGAGCTATTGACACCAAAATTGAATCAGCACCTGTACCTGTTATGGGCAACATATGGACCAAATTTTGTTTGATTCCGCCAGTTACTTCCTGAGGAATAGCACTCACGCATAACTCAAAAAACGTCCCATTGCTCCACCCCCCTTGGAGGAATTCGCGCCAAAAACAAATGGGCACAAGTTCACATAGGGTCACATATGTGTACCAAATTTCGTTCAATTTCATGCGATAGTTTTTGCTGTAGAGCGGCCACAAAAAACTGGTCACACACAGACGTGACACACACACACACATACACACACATACATACACACACACATACATACACACACATACATACACACACACAGACAGACAGACATTTTCCAAAAATAGTCGAAATGGACTCAGCACACCTCAAAACGTTCGAATCCGTCAAAATTCGAAATTCGAAAATTTGCACGAATCCAATACTTTCTTCTATATATTAGATATAGAAGAAAGTAAAAATATGAAACATTATCGAAATTTGATATACCCGAAAAACGATTTTAACTAGTATGTTGTGGCCATCACGAAACTTTCTTCTATATTTTTCTTTTTTTTTCTGATCCCTCCCCGTGCTTGACAATATGCAGTATTCCCAACAAAAACAAAATTACACATGAAAAAACTAGACGACCATCCCAATGTCTGAATTATTGCAAAAGTAAAGCAAAGAGCGAAAATTGAAAGTTATTTCAAAAGCCTTGCTTGAATTAATTATAAATATTTTATTTGTTAACAAACATAAGATGGCAACAGTTAAAAATTTTAAATCATTGAGATAATATTTCCGATCATTTCCATACAATTAAAATCACGAGAAATACGCAGACGACAATCTATTACGATTTATCTTTCTTATTGTTGCATTAATAAAGCTATTTTTATTCGCAAAAAAAAAAAAAAAAAAAAATCAACACCTCTTGGAGCGATTGGCGTCAAAATTGAACCAAAGCCTGTTTACATATGGATTAACATCTTAATATATAAAAATGGAGTTTGGTAAATTTGTTCCCTAAGATCTCAGAAACTACCCGGCAGATTTGGCTGAAACTTTCACCGTTTGTTCAGTTTGGTACTGGGAAGGTTTATAGACCAGTTCGAAAAAAATCCGATTGATAGTTCCCTTTTTACTCCAATTTTAGTCCCAATTTTCGCATAAATGCCCCAATATGGGGGTGGAAAAAAACGTGCACATATTAACATTATATGTCCATCGAAAGCGCCAATTTTTCTGCTGAAGATAGCATCTGTTCGATGTTTCTAAGTTGTATAAAAAACGAGTTATGGGCTTTTTTGTTCCCTGTTCGAAGGCTTTCATCAACCCAAGTCATTATTTAGTGTGTCATCTCAACTCCCAAGAATTGTTGTATTGTTGAATATTTTTGCGTTTCGTCTGACTTTTTGAGGCTTTTCTCAAGTCAAATCTTAAAGTAACGTTTTTCCACAAGATTGGCTAAAAATAAATGGATTTGGCTGATCATTTTACTTTTAAACGGAGCTTATGTAATTAATGGTTTATTATTATTATTTATGCTGATTGGACACTTGCTCACTATATCCAACCAACCAGCAGAAATATCGCCAGAATTTTTTCAGAAAGATTTCAGTTGCTGATGCATTTGGCAGTTTTTTCCACTGTCGCTGTTTTTGAGCCCAAAGACTACGTAATAATGTTTCTCAGCTTTCACCATATAAACAAAATATCGCTAGTCAAAGATACTTAAAAAAGAAACAAAAAATATTGTGTAAAATAATTCAACAACTAAATTAGGCAAATCCATAAACCGCACAAAAACTTCCATTAATTTTTCTTTTTGCACGATTTCAAACAATCGCCAAATTTTACTACTTATTTTGGAAACATTTCGGATGAAACCGTTTAGCGCCATTTTATTTAGACCATAAGTATCTCAGCATCGGGCAACAATATTTCTATAATAAAAATTAGTAAAGAGGGGGAGTATTATCGAAAGTGTCCCAAAATGATTCTCGAAAATTTGGTAAAATTTTAAACAGCACCAAGTGCCCACAAAAATTGAAATTTCCCAAAATAACTAAAGCAAGTGTAAGGGGAACACGGGCGGCTACATTTTTTAAAACAGTTCGTACATCAATAGCCATACAGAGAAGGTTTTAGTTTAAAAAAAAAGTACCAACAGATAAATCGTTTTAAACATGTAAAGTTTAATTTCATGTTTCGTAAATTCTTCAAATTTGTATATGCATAAATGTCGTGCTTTCGTTTCTAACTGAATATTATTTTGTTCTTTGTACTTATTGCTATTTTAGTTTAATGAGTAAGGAAGAAGCTCGATTTTTAATCACGTCAAAAAGGTTTGTTTTAAATTCTTTCGCTTAAAACAGAAAACAAGGGCAAGTAACGATTGTTTCTCATAATTATTACTGACCCAGGCAACGCCGGGTATTTTTGCTAGTATATTCTAAATTTCAACCAGAACGTAGTATTACTTCTTGAGATAGGGCACTCACAATGGAAAAAAGAACGGGTGATTGCGCTACCCCCCTTTTTAGCTGTTGACACCAAAATAAAATCAGCTCTTATACCTACTAAGGGCTACTTGCCGATAAATTTTTCTTTCCTTCCGTTCATTATTTCTTGAGATACAGCAGTCACAATTGACTACAAAAAACGTTCTATACCTCAACTCCCGTTTGAGTTATTGGCACCAAAATTGAATCAGCACCTGTTCCTGTTGATGGCAACATATGGACCAAATTTTGTTTGATTCCGCCAGTTACTTCCTGAGGAATAGCAAGCACGCGTAACTCAAAAAACGTCCCATTGCTCCACCCCCCTTGGAGGAATTTGCGCCAAAAACCAATGGGCACAAGTTCACATAAAGGCACATATGTGTACCAAATTTCGTTCGATTTCATGCGGTAGTTTTTGCTGTAGAGTGGCCACAAAAAACTGGTCACACACAGACGTGACACACATACACACACACATACACACAGATAGACAGACATTTTCCAAAAATAGTCGAAATGGACTCAGCACACCTCAAAACGTTCGAATCCGTCAAAATTCGAAATTCGAAAATTTGCACGAATCCAATACTTTCTTCTATACATTAGATATAGAAGAAAGTAAAAATGAATTAAAAACTACTTAATGAAGCGTAAATTACAATCTTAATGACACGTTTTGGTGTAATAGTAGATGACCGAATTTACGATTAATTTATTTTAAAGACGCGTTAAATAGTTAATCGTTCTAAAAATCTTATCGTTGGTTCTAATTACATAGTAATTATTGAATTTATTTTTAAAACATTAATATGTAATTTGTCTAGAAATGTTAATTAAATTCATTTATTTCATACTTAAAACCCTAATAATCACTTATACTTAAACTATACATTTTATCTGAGTATAATTAAATTCAAACCGATTACTAACTACATTAGTGGCATTAATCGATTTCTGGATTTACTTTGCAGTTGCATTAGAATTTAAGTGAGCGAGAGAAGATGAATTATTATTAAATTATCTTATTACATTCCATAATACATAAACTAAATCCCATTCCCGCTCTGCCTATTCCAAAGCTTCTAATTAATATGAACTTGGTAAAAAGAGATTGAAAATAGTAAAAGTATTTTAAGATCAAGAGACTTTGATGAAAAAAATATATTTAATGAATAATGTTCAGTTTTTAGGAATCATGTCACAGTGTCACTAATTTTGAAGAGTGCTTCTTTAATCTGAAAGCATTTTGTCCGGAAATTCATAATTAATTATTTTAAAAAGTAATATTGTAAAACACCTCGGTGTTACGTTTTAATTGGACAAGGACAGCGCTTTAAGATAAAATTTGATAAACTGCTTAGATAAATAACTTTTTTTTTTAATTAAACTTGCAAGAATGTCTTGTTGACGTGTTTAATTATTTTATTTACTTATTTTTTTCAACTTTTAATTTCTCCATGCATGAAAAAATTATAGAAATACTAAGCAATTTTTGAACAATCAAGAATGCTTATATTGATCTCAAATCGTTCTCTAAATGCATTTATTATATTTGTAATTGGTAAAACCGGACACGTGATTCTCTTTTTAATTTAATATTGATTGAATATGATTAAGGTGAAAAAACAACGTAAATAAAGCACAAATATTCGAGAAAATGCAGCATATAGCTATTTCAAGGCTACAATGGAGCCTCTTCATCAGTGCAAAAAGCTCACCAACACAACCAGAAGTTGCGAGAGAACTGACTGATATTACTGACTGACTGTTGATTGATTGAATAACTTTTACAAAACCAATCACAGAACCTTGATTTTTCAAATGTTAAATTTCATCGGAAATCCTACCCCATTTTCTGCATGAAAAATTGCAGACTTGAGCAGAATTCAATTTCCATTTAGTACAAAACTTGATAAATTTTTGCAAGTAAAAAAAAAAACTTTCTTCTTTGATTTTAAAATTGCAAAAAGTGTATTGATGACGTGTTTGAATACTTTTACTTCTTTTTCTTTCAGAATTATATTCCTTATACTTGAAGACGTGATAACAATACTAAGCTATTTCACTGGATTTTTATTTACATGTTTTTTCCCCCTTGTATTGAACTAAATCATTTATATAATTTTTGCCCTTGGAATCCAATTGCACCCTGCTTTTGAATCCATATTTGTAACGAAAGTGTGGAAAGTTGATTTTTTTTTTTTTCAACTTGATTTTTCATTCAAAATAATTAAGACTAAGATGCTACACTGCCGTGTGCAGGTAAACGGCAGAATCTACAAAAATGAGTTTTTGAGATAATTGAAGAAACGCGTTTTTGATTTCCCACAAACATCAATAAAATATTGAAATTTGATTCTAGGTGATTCTATATGCTTATATCGAAATATTTTTTGGGTACTTTGTTTCATTTTGATTTTGCTATCAAAAAATTGATCAAAGCAGATACTGCCGTTTACCTGTTCTTTTCACTAGTAATTTTCATATACTTTTGACTGGCAATTAGCAGTAAAACTGCACAATTTACTATTGAATGACCAATAATTACAGATTCGACATAATACGGAGTAGATACGTTATTACGAAGTATATTTACTGCAAAGTGAATAAGATATTTTATTTTCAAACATAAATAAAATACTGTGTATATAGTGGCTCTCAAAAGTGTTCGTACACTTTGAAATTTTTTAGTAAAACCAAAATAACGCAAAACTAAATTCGAATATGAAGTCCAATATTTTTTCACGTCATTCCTATGTCATTCTAAATAAAACCCTGTAGTTTTTTCAAAATATTGGCGGATCTTCTTTTTGAAATGGGTCAAAAAACGAAGAGACACTGAAATAACACGCCACAAAAGTCATCGTACACTTAAATGTTTTCAAATAAATTCATGATTAAAATTATCATATGTCTTTTTTTTTTTTTTTGCATTGTGTTGACCCTTAAAAGTCATTTGGCTTTAATTTTTTGTTTATTTATTCCTTAATATTCTGCTTATTACTTTAAAAGGGCTGGTATTCGTAAAAAAAACCACAAACACCATTCGAAATTTGAATCTTTTCCTCACAGTAGCGGTAAATTGGTTTGAAATATCTCTGAATTAGCTAATTTATTCCATTCTATAGTAAAGTGCTTTATAAAATGCTTTAAAGAAAAGAATCGGACCGAAAAGAAGGTAAGAAAAGGTCAACCGGCAAAGTTGAAAAAGCGTGATCGGAGATTTACAGTTAAAAAATTTATGAAAAATACACATTTGAGTGCTGTAAAAGTTTCTGCAGAGTTTAATGAAAATTTTTACATTTAATTTTCACCTAAAATTGTTCGCCAAGTTCTCTGATTAGCTAGATTAAATGGGACCTCTTCCCGCAGAAATTTTCTTGGCCGTGCGAAAAACAGAAAGTTTACGCTTTTCGTCACAAAATCAATGGTAAATAAGCTCAAAACGTTTTAAAATACGCCTTACTTACAGATAAAAATGAAGTCAACATTTTTGGTTAAATCGTTGTATAATTGTAAATAGAAGAAAAAATTAATAACTTTATCTTAGGAACTTAGTTGGACCATTCAGGACGGTGAAGGTGTTCTTTTGTGAGGGTACATATCAGTATCCGGACTTAGTAGTTTGGAATTTTTTGATGAAATAATGAATCATGCTGTTCATTTAAATATTTTAAAAACCAATTTTAAACGCTTAGCCCAAAATTTGGTTATCGGAATCAACTTTGTTTTTTATCAAGATAACAACAAGAAGCACACGGTTTTCAACGTTTGCGTCTAGTGCCTCAAAATTTGTCCTAAAGTTTAGAAAATACCCCTTCAATCTCCAGATTTGAACTTAATGTAACATATTTAGAGATATTTGGAGGCGAGATTACGAAAATATGGCTTTGAAACGAAAATAGAGCTAGAAACACTAAGACTCGAATTGTGGTTGAACACTTACTCAGAAATCGCGCAAAAAATAGAAAGAAAAAAGAATGAAATCTGTTCCCAGACGTTTAAAAGGTGTTGTTGATACTGCATGATATTCTACTAAATAATAACTTAATAAAAAATTAGATTATTCAATAATATATAGATATTTTTTGAAGTGTAATACAAAGACTTTTGTGAAATAAAATTTCCGGCACTTTTTGGTTTTTGATTTTTAAAAAATTAAGTTTTAATATTTTTTTTAAAAATTTCATGTAGTTTTGTTGAAAATTGATCACAGCTCTTATAATTAAATACCCATTCCGAAAGATTAATTCTAACCAATAGGATCGATTGAAAGCCGTAGGTGTACGAACACTTCTGGGAGCCACTGTATATACACTTGCACTTGACATAAATTTAATATAAATGAATTAAATGCAACTTTAAAAAAAAAAATATTTTTTTACACAAATGTAAATAAATGACATTACACACACACACACACACACACACACACATATATATATGTGTGTGTGTGTGTGTGTGTTGGTTATGCATTTATTATTAAAAAATTAGTTAAAAAATAACTTAAATATGTATCAAACGAAATGACCTACACCCACTTGATATAAATTTAATGCAATAACATTTACTTACCTACCCAGATACAGATATACTTGCTGATTTAAACAGTCCTTGATAAAACAAACTCAGTTTTGTAGTTCATATTTTTTGACTTTAATAAAAAATTGAATAGTAAAAACTTCAGTAGATTTTCTTTCTTTCTTTCTTTCTTTCTTTTTTTTTTTTTTTTTTTTTGCATCTCGAGCAATGCGTTGATTTTAAATTCTACGTCGCATTTTTGTAGGCCATCTTAGACAAGGGGCAGCATAATTCGCTGTCTCCGCTGGAAGAAGAACTTCTGCATTCTGGATGGAATTTCGAGTAGAAGATGGATTGGATGAGTGCTCTTGCTCCGATTCCTCTAACAACGAATAGTCGACAAGGCATATGTTTTGATTGCTTAACAGCATTATCGAAAAGTCATTCATGTTTCTATGTTCTCACTTGACAACTAGAAGATTCTTTGGGCACTTTTAAAAATTACGACGAATCGCTTAATGTTCCGCAGTTTGCAATGAAGCAATAAATCTCTATGAAAATTTAGGTAAAAGAAATACTTCTTGTGTTAACAATGGCTCTCATCGAACAACTAAAG
Organism: Uloborus diversus; assembly: GCF_026930045.1. Lineage (NCBI taxonomy): Eukaryota > Metazoa > Arthropoda > Arachnida > Araneae > Uloboridae > Uloborus > Uloborus diversus. The sequence continues at coordinate 37,467,229 of NC_072739.1, forward strand.
TGCAACCATAGACTAATCATAAGAGTAGACCGAGCTTTCCCAGACTTGCTGATGAAAAAAATTGGTTCATGGATACATCATGTGACTGGTGGAAGGCTTGGCGAAAACTTTGGCAGCATGGTTGATAGATGGCAACATGATCTATAGTTTGGCACTCGACATGTATTTTAAGACGTAATTTGTTTTCATTATAATTTTTTTCCCCAGGTGCAGAGATTAAACTGTTTTTCTTTTAGTTATGCATTATTTTGACATTAGTAGTTAGTTTTTGATCACAGTTTTCAGTAACTTTTATTTCATTCGGAACTGCTTTGTCAGCGTTGGCGTGAACGTAATGGCGTAAACGTTTTGCGTTAACGCAAAAATGTACTAATCGGTGTCTTAAATTGAAATTGTAGGTAAAAATCTTACCGTTTGTCGATTCTTTTTTGGGCGCTTGCATCTTTAATTGCTTAGAGAGTTATTGAAATTGACTAAAGAAAATGCACAGTACTATCTAAACGAAAAACTCACTACATTAACAAAATATTTACAACTTAGAATAACAAATTTACAAATCGGACTCCGTAAAAGATCATTCTTCCGTGTTCCATCAATTCTATTTATTTTATTTCTCGCGAGCGTTGATCGTCTGCTATGATCAACGCCCGTTATTGCTAGGATATCCACCAGTCACATGGTTTGGTTTATGAGCAGCAAAAGGGTTGCCATAGCTCGGTCTATTCTTATTATTAGTCTATGAGTGCAACAGCTTAGTATTAAAAATTGTGAAAAATATCGTCTGCGACAAAAAAAAAAAAAAAAAAAAACTCTCTAATTTGAATTCCGAAACTTTGAATTCAAATTATGTTTTTCGCAATCACGAGTTGCGACAAGACTCTACTGGTTAGAGTTATTGTTTCTAGAAATGGCTCCCCCGCCCAAGCATGTCCCTCCTCCTGGGTGGTTACGTGTGTATAGTTGTGTGTGCAGGCTTACGTGTGTGCACGTAGGAGTGTGTATGTGCGTAAAGGCGTGCGCGCGTAGGAGAGTGTGTATGGGCATGCATGTGTAGGATATGGACGCCACCGCCCAGCAAAAGTGGATTCCGGAGGACAGTGCTCAGGCCCAGCTGCGCCGCCGCCGGTGGACGGTGGTGCTGCAGCCCTGGTCCAAGCTGAAAAAGGAACCGGAACATCAAGGACTGTCAAGTGAGAACAATAAGCAATCGTGATTGCTCAAAAAAAAAAAAAAAGGAACAAAATCGTTCTTACACTTTTATTTATCGTCTGCCAAGTATGAATTGCTTGTGTTTACTCATTTGTTATCTTTAATGACTGTATATTAGCAAGAACTTATTTTGTTTTATTGTTTTTAGAACCCGAATATGAAGAATCAAAGTACACTTTCTAAAAAATGTCTAAGGCCTGTAAAATTACAAACAAATAATTATTTTAAGTCTCTCTTGCGCTGAAGGAGGCCCTAAGTTTAATTTTTGAGAGGCGGTAATTTTTCCAATTTTGCCGAATGATAAAATACGATCCGGCAGGCATACCTACATCTAATGAGAAGCCGCGACTAGAAGTCATTTAAAAAAATGCAATATTGTCTCTAAATTTGCCAAATAAAAGACATTTTTGAGAGGTCACACAATGAACTCCCATCTGGACGCTATTGCTTGTGCTTGGTTAAGCTTTAAAAAAAAAAAAAAAAAAAAAAAACCGCGACCCACGGTTTTAGCGTCTTGGTGTAAATTTTGACAGCGATTCATTTATGTTCCATTCTTCGGATGATGGTTATGGGCAGGTATAAGCAGTAAATACATACTGCTGATTACCCGCACAATGTAGTGATAATATCAGTTATACTGCAAATCGGTATCCGGACGTAATAACGACAGTCGAAATACCGACAAGGCAGAATCCCGACAGCCGAAATCTCGACGAGCCAGAATCCCGACGGGGTCGAAATCCTGACAGGGTCGAAATCCCGACAGACCAAAATCCCGACAGAGTCGAAATCCCGACTGGGTCAAAATCCCGACAAGCCAGAAGCCCGACAGGGTCAAAATCCCGACACATCAAAATCCCGACAAAAGAAAATGCTGACTGTCCAATATCTAGGGCTGGTTTTGGGGTTGAGGAGTCGGAGTTGGTAGTCGAAGGTTTAAAATTTCAAGAGCCGGAGTCGTAGTCGGTCATTTTCCCTCCAACTCCGCAACCCTGCAAAAATCCCAACAGGGTCAAAATCCCAATAAGGCCTAGCACCCCCTCAACTAGTAAATTTTCACTTCAAAAATTGCGAAAGAATGCTAATTCAGTTTTTACTTCCTTTTACAAAAAAGGAAGTATTGTATTCGCGAAAAAAAAAAATTCACTCAAAAATCGGCCTTAATTTCCATTTTGCTCATCCCCAAATGAATGTTGAGTTTTTTTTTTTTTTTTTTTTCGACCCGACCATACGTGGATATATGCCTAGGAACGTGCAGACACCCGAAATATCCATTTTAACGATCCCCGAGTTAATTACAACGCGTTTTCTCGTGACGTCCGTATGTACGGAACCCTGTAGGTGCGTATGTGTGTATGTATCTCGCATAACTCAAAAACAGTATGTCTTCTAGTGGGGCCTATAGTTGTGCACCTTCCCTTTTGGTTGCATTCGGATGTTCCTAAGGTCTTTTACATCTTTTTGGGGGGAAATCATTGTTAATTTCAATGCTAACTCAAGTGGTGTTATAATTTGTCAAACACTTGGAGATATATCGCCCAGCTTTTGGCTCAAAATTTTCTCGCCAACTTGGCGAAAAATTTGGCGACTGTTTTTTTTTCCAAATCTGGTTTCATTTTGGCCACTATTGGCAACATTCAGAGAGTTGACCATTGAATTACATTAAAATGTCCAATTTTGGGAAAATCAATCTGTATAAACGTTTTTTTTTTTTTTTTTTGCTCCGGTTGGCAACTAACTTGGGGTAAAAATATTTAAAGTGTTTCGTTGCATAAACCAAGGCACTACTGTCATTAAATTGACGTAAAAGGAAGTCATGTGATGCACACATCAGTTCGTTATTTTATGTCCCTGGTATTTACACTACAAAGAAAACGAGCTGATGTGTGCATCACATGACTTCCTTTTACTCCAATTTAATGTCATTTCCCCTCTATTGGCAATTTTAATGTGATTCAATTGTTTACTCTTAAATATCACCAACAATAGCCAAATTGAAACCAAATTAAAAAAAAAAGCCAAATTTGTCGCCAAGTTGGCGACAAACTAGGCGACCAAAAGACTGGCGATATATCGCTAAGTGTCTGACAAATTATAACACCACTTGAGTTTACATCGAAATTAACAATGTTTTCCCCCCAAAAAGGGGCAAAAGATCCCCTTAGGAACATCCGAATGCAGCCAAAAGGGAAGGAGCACTACCAGGCCCCACTAGGAGACTACTACCAAATTTCAACTTTCTAGGACATACTGTTTTTGAGTTATGCGAGATACATACACACATACATACGTACATACGGACGTCACGAGAAAATTCGTTGTAATTAACTCGGGAGTCGTCAAAATGGATATTTCGGGTGTCTGTAGGTTCCTAGGCATATATCCACGTGTGGTCGGGTCTAAAAAAAAAACGTAACATTCATTCGGGGGTGAGAAAAATGGAAATTAAGGCTGATTTTTGTGTGAAAATTTTTTCGCGAATACAATACTTCTTTTTTTGTAAAAAGAAGGAAGGAAAAGGAAAAGTAATTTGCTAGTTTAGATTTTTTTTTTTAAGCTTGCTCAAATTCTCTTTATTTTTCTATTACGGGCAAAGCCGTGCGGGTACCACTAGTACATAAATAAATAAGCATATAAAACTATCTGCATTACAAATAAGTAAGAAAATTAAAATATCTCAAAGAAACTTCAAGTTTCTTTTTAAATCAAAAGAAATTTTGCCATTGTTCATTCACTGGGTTTTCGCAATATTTCGAACCCAGTGACTGAACACCCCTCTACCTGAAAATCTACGCATTCTGCATTGACTGAAACAATTTAAATCCATAGCCTAAATATGTATACTTAATTTTTCTTTCGTAAAATTAAAAAATAAAATTTATCAATAAAAATAATATTCAGCAAAATAATTGCTTGCGCGAAACCAGCCTTATTATTTTAAAAGAGAAAAACAACGATTCACGGCAGTAAAACTTTCAAATTTTTTTCAGAAAAAACATACGTATCCAAAGTAACCAATCAGGTGTCAGATAACTTAGAATATCAATAAAGAACACTTTTGTAGTGAATTTATTTTTAAAAAATTTTTTTTGAAAGCTTATTTTTTTTTAAAAAAATGACGCGCTGTTCATTCACTGGGTGGTGTTCACTCACTGGTCGGTCTACCCTACTGCCGTTTATCCTCTCACGGCAGAGCGGTTATGGGCAAAAAATTTCGAAGATGCAAAAAATAAAAAAGGAAAATAAAAACATTTGCAGTTACTGCCGTTTGCCTGCTCACGGGAGAAAGTTTCCGGTCTACCGCGGGCAGGTAAAGAGCAGTAAGTACATACTGCCGACTTCCCGCACAATGTTGTGAAAAAAGCAGTTACTGCTAATTACCACTGAAACCAAATGCTACCAAACGAAATGCTTTTTTTTCTGCGGCAACCAAATAAACATGTTTGTACCATAAAATTATAGTAATATAGATTCTAAAAATGCAAAAAAATGAAATTCGAAAACTCTGCAGTTACTGCCGTCTACCTGCACACGGCAGTATACGTAATACAATTTTCCTCCAATTTGCGAAAAGTTAATATTTTTCTCCGCGCAACGTTCTGAATTGAATAACGGGCCTATATTTTCCAAAACTTTCTTAAACTGCAGTCAAAGTGTCCAAGTAAAATGCTATACATTTTTTTAGCTCATGAAGTGGTAAATAATTTCTGCAATAAATATTAAAATTTTGTATAAAAATCATAATTGTGATGTAAAACCTGTCTTTAAAATATTTTTCTACTAGTTTTACTTAAATTGATGTATAACCCCTAGAATAGGTCCCACAAAATTTGCGCACAAAATTTCAGAACAATAGAACAATAATTTGTTTAAATGTGATATACGCAAACAGAAATTTTACGTTTTGTAAAAAACACGTTTCAATTTTAAACTCACAAAGGTCCAAAATGTAAACAGCCCTTAATATTTTCTTAATAACTTCGAAATTATTTTGGCGATCATTAAAAGTTTGGTACACAAAACTATTTAGAAAATTAGGAACAATAACGTATATTTGTTTGCAAAACATCGGATTTTTTGAGGTTAAAAAGTCCTAAAAACGCTGGATTCAACGGAAATGGTGATTATTTATTTATTTTAACGAAACGGAGCGTTTTAAAATTAGTAGCCTTTCAATGAATCCTTCAAAACTTCACAATTTAAGGCCTTGGTAGAGAAGAGGGACAGCTACACATTTCAAAAACTTTCAGGAATCACAAAAAATTGTTTTATAAATTGATTTTAAAAACAAGTTTATATATTTAGTTCTATGCCAGAATTAACAGTTAACCATTTTCAATGGCATTTTAATGTAGTATAATGATACTCATTTGTAAATTAATTGTTAGAAGCACTATTTGATTTTTGATGAAAAATGCCTCTGGAGGTGATTATTATTTTTTTTTGATGAAAAATACCTCTTGGAGAAGGTTTTTTTTTGATCAAAAAACCTTCTGAAGAGTTTTTTTTTTTTTTTGATCGAAACAATCCTTTTATATGCATAAACTGCTGCATTAGAATTTGTATTTATGTCAAAACCAATGGTTCTGCGGGTGTTTGGTGTTTTCACTCCCCCCCTCCCTCTCGCTGCGCCATTGGTTAGCAACTACCCGAACTCCTATAAAATGTTTAACATTCAAAAAAAAAAAAAAAAAAAGAAAAGAAAGAAAGAAAACTGTATTTTTTGAAAATGTTGTTCGTAAAGCCGCGGTGAAAACGATAAAAGTTAGTACATAGATACCAGCTTTGTGTGAATGGATCTACGCTATGTTTTCTGATATATAAGTATGTTTCAAGTCTTATTCAAGAAAAATTACAACTTCTTATTTCGTTCAACTTTTAATAAACGCCAAATTAAATTCATTGATTTATGCATTACTTTTTTAAGAGACACACACACATTTATTTTAAAATTATTTTTATTAAAGACATGAAGTTTTATACACGTTTATACAACAAAATGAAACTGTTATTTTAATTGGCAATGTAAATACAAATGAAAGCGTCACACACAAAAGAACTTACATTGACAACTACACTACATTATAGCATCAGTGTATATTCACAAATTTATTACCTTTGTTGAGATATTATTACAGTCATTAATAAGTCTATCTCACGCAAAAGCTTTTCGTAGAACTCTTCGTTCACTTTAGAGTTCTAGCAGAGTTGATCAACTTCACACTATTTTTCACAGTAGCGACAGAATTTTGAATACTACCAAAGCAAGACAAATTTACCAACACCATTATCATGAACAACTTTCATGTTAGTTATAAGGTTTGTCCCAGAAAAGGTTTTGCACAATTTTACGAAACGCCTCAATATTTCTTAAACTAGGGGTGAAATATAGGGGTAACCAATATGCAGGGGGCCCCGGAAAATTCATTTGTGACCGGTCCCAAAATTTATGTGCGCGCTCCTGGTGGATGAAAAGATGCAGATTTGAACAATTAATTTATGTTACTATTATTTTCATAGGAAATCTTCATAAATAAAATGACACCAAAACGTGAATAACTAAGATCTAATAATTTGCTCAAATGGGTGAAAAATAATAACATTTCTTGCAATATGCTAGCAAAAGTGATTTTCACACAGTTGCTGGGCCTGGATACTTTCGAACTGAGAGTAAAAATGGCCGTCTAGATTCGGAAAAAAGCATTTTCATTGAACAGTTTCGACTGTAAATTTCCAGTCTCGCCCGGAAATTTGTCGATGTGACGATAAAGGCTCACTTTTTTTTCCGTGAAGGCAAGAGCCTGATTACAGAATAGGCCGATTTCGCCATGGCCTAGAGCCCCCACTATTTAGGAGCCTCTAAATGACAAGCATTGTAATAGTCAACGGCTAAAATTGTTATATCTAATAGCTAAAATTGTAAAGTTTGAATACACAGGGAGCCCCAAAAAATAATTTGGCTTTGGCCCCCCTGATATCTTAATCGGGCCCTGGTGAAGGCACTATAAAATTCACTTATTTGGCAATGAGTGCCTGCAGAAACATCTCGTGTAATCTCGAAAAAAGCACAAAGGTTCTCTACTGCTCTGACTTTATTTAGCCACTCAAAATTATCAATTTACTCAAAATTATCTGGGTAATTGCTGAAAGCTAAACAGATACCTCGAAATGATGGGAAAATTTGCTGACAATATCACAACTTACAAAAAATCATGTTTACAAGGGAGCAAAAAGTTGCAAAGGAGCAAAAATACCTATGCAAAAATTAATATGCACTGTTAAGCAAAAGTGGGATTTTTTTTCTCGAAAACGCTTAATAAAATCATCATGTTTTTTTAATTACTAAGTAAGTATATAATTTTAATTATGCATAAAGAAATTGTCATATTATCTGAAAATTTCTGTTGCTATTCATCATCAAAATGTGGGCAAACTTTTTTGGGGCAAACCTTATTTATAAGATGGCGGCTTCATAATGCAAAATTTTTTCTAGTGCTATGTTTTTTTTTTTTTTTAATTCGAACCAAACCATTAATAGAAGAATATATTCAAATAGAACATGTCACTTCTTACAACGAGAAATGTAGCGAGAACTCAAAGATTCAGCAAAAGGTTTCAGAGAAGTTTTTGCATGGGATAGAAATTTTAATTCAACGTACAATATTTCTGCAGCACAGCGTTTTAAACCTTCTTATAAACAACAGCATCAGCGGTAGTGATATTTTCGTTGTAAAATAAAATTTTGTTCCCTGTCAATAATCAACATGAAGATCAATCAGAATGAATAAGCTGTTTCATTCCTTGCTTAATCATTCAAACCATTTGAAAAAATTCACCACCACTGATTAATAAATTTCCATTAAACATTTTTCATATAAGGCAATTATTAATTTTTTTTTTCGACGATCATAAAAATAGACTTTTCGTGTGATTAAAATAGCTTTTAGTGCACCTTTTCAACTCAACATTTATTAAAATAGATTCATTTACTTATTTTTTTTTCTATGATTTAAGTATTGCCATAAGATATTACTTTGCTGAAGAAAATTTATCTTGAAACTTAGACATGCGTTAAGTAACGCATAAGTATTGCTGGAAAAATCTTGGACAATTTTTTACAAATTATACTGCTTCATACTCCTGCTCTAAGTTCAAACCGGTTACAGCTCCGGCAGAAATTTCATCGTTCAGATTCTGAGGCTTTGAAAGGTTTTCTATGCACCATAATAGCACGAAGTGCGCAAGCGCGAAACTAAGCAACAGGATTTCGTTGCTGTTAAACATTTTTGCGTCATAATGAATAACTAAAAATTTAAACAGTGCTTAGAACACAACTTTTCTTTTAGATACTTAAAAACACAGATAGCTGCAACATTATGATGCATGCATCGCATATTTCGATTTACTATAAAATTAATTGTTTTGTATTACTCCTAAAAAAATCTTTTTTTTTCTTGTAAGGATTTTATAAGAAATAATAGGATTTTTTAAACACATTTGCAACGGCTGAGCTCATTAATAAATGTTCAACAAATGAACATTGAAGGGAACTTTACCCGCAAAAGAATATTCCAGGTACATATGATTTATGTTCAATATTGCGGTAGCAAAAATGGATATAATCATGTAGCAGATTATTTAACTTTACAATGATGTACAAAACGTAGCATATAACATGAAACTACATGAAAAGCCCTAATATGGCTACAGGAATAATAGCGGCGGCACCATAAAAATGTTTTTACACCTTGCTGTATCAGATCATGTATTTTGACACACATATAGTTAAATGATACAATTTGTACGAAAATACCTTTCAAAATACTTTTTGCTGAAATTAGTAGAGCAAGTACAAACATTTAAATTGTTTTAATTCTTCATCTGCACGTCAGCTAACGACACATTTAAACAGATAATTTCATTTTAAAATTCAGTTAATTTTTCAGCATTCATTGTTTATTTTGCTCATGAAAAATAACTATTTATCGCAATGAACATTTTCTTTTAACTATTTTATTTTCCGTAGATGACTCTCTTTGAAATCATCTTAATACTGGATAGGCTTTCTTTTCTTTTTTTTCCTTTTTGATAATTAACATTGATATTGATTAAAAATTTCGCTGCGTTCGGGCGTTAAAGTCAGATTGAGACTGAAAACAATCACAAAATATTACGACTCTTTTTGTAAAAATTATATATTTTTTGACATTGTTGCGTGTTGTTGTTCCTAAGTATAAAACGTATATACTACATATTCGACATTTACATAATATATAGCGGGAGTGGTCATTACAAATAGTTTGAACTGTTATTACACTAATTGATTCACAGTTTAATTTTATATACAATAGCATGATCTCAAAAATACATGTATTTCATATATTTATTGCATCATGTCTTATATTAATAGCAATGTAGATTTTGTAATTTTCAAGGCTAATATTACTAGCAAAATATTCTACTCTTTTTATCTACGATACGTTAGAAATGGACGTTAAAAATAAATAAATCTTATTTATAAAAGCCATTGCAGAATAACACTTCGTATCGGTATATCATCATGACTTAAAACACGTTCATATGGAATTTCATGTGCCCCAACATTGTGTTAGTAAGCAAACATTACTTTTGATTATGTTGATATTTAAATGTTACTGATATCTAAATCGTGTGTAGAGTACGCTTTTGTACTTTATTTAAAGGTTCTTTTATAAATTACCTTCTCAATTGAAAAACATGTTTTTCAAAATACTGCGTTTTTTTTTTTTTTTTTTTTTTGAAATAAAATACCAAGTTTTGAAAAAATACGATATTTTTAGACAGGTATTTAATTTGGTCTTGAATTAATAATTAATTCAAGAAATGTTTTACGCATAGTATAATGCAGTGGTGCCCAATCTACTGCTCGCGGACCGTATATAGCACGCGAAATGAACCCGTATGGCCCATTTTTAATGTTACAAATAGAAACCTGCAAACTTGATCTTTCTTAACAGTGTGTTTCAGTTTTCTTGATACAGGCGAATGGTCACAACGTTACAAACAACAATTCTTAGTTTGTCAATTTTCTATATTTTCTGGTTCTATTCAGAAAATTTTCCGAAAAACAACTGATCATCTTTATTCAGTGTTAAGAATGATTATTGCTAATTTGAAACCGTGTTATCAGAAATTAGTTTTTAAAAAAACTTTGTGTCAATAAAATTAGTATGTATGTCATGTCAACCACAGTTGTTTGTTTGTGCATGTTTTTCTTTCTAATTGCTTTCCCATGTTAACTTGAAAAAAAAAAGTGAATATATTTAAATTTTATATGAGGCAGTGAGAAGAAAAGGGATGCGAGTGGCAAAATTAAAAATTTGGAGATAACCAGTACATATGGTAGGTGAACCTCTCCTCTGTCTTGGGACAAGAGATGGTACTAGTAGCCCTGGTAGTTGCTGCGATACAGCATGATTTAGAAAAAAATTTCAATGAAAGCCTACCTAGGAGCTAATCTTGAAACGCGTTTTATTCGAAACGTGAAAATGTCCACTTGCATCCCTTTGCTTCTCACTGCGTCCTATGTGATTTTGTCCACGAGATTCATCTTAATATAAAGTGTGGTCCCCGGTTTAAAAAAAAAAAAGATTAGTCCAGGGTCCCAAGGGTCTCGGGATTGGCCCCGATAAGAGGTCGCGGGAGGTCACTTTGACCTTTAAAAAAAATGTCCTTATTTGGCAAATTTTGTCTGACGATTCGGCAAATTCAGAGACATAATTACTAAAATTATATCTCCGAATAAAATGCCCGAATATTCCTTTCATTAGATTAACTATGCGTGCATACTCGTATTTTAGCATTCGGCAAAATCTGGAGTGTCATTCGGCAAATTGAGAATTCCACCCTCCCAAAAATTTAAGTTTCGGACGTCCCTGGTTGGGCACCACCGGTATAATGTATTCAAATACACCACTCAAATAATTTAAAAGGTCTTTTATTTCTGGTATGGGATGCCATGTAAAAACGTTCTATTTCACTTTTAATTAAAACGTTAAACGCCATCCGGTCAATCGGTTTAAAGAGCTGTTCACTTATCGGTCGTCCGTCCGTCCATTCCAATTTTTTGACGCGACGGACTGCCGACGAAAATAGAGTAGCATTCACGTATGGTCGCCGTACATCAATCACGTGGCTGAATTCAGCCACCAGAGAGAAGAGCGCGCTGCTTGGCGGAAACCAATGAAATGCTCTCCTACTTTTGACGGCCTTCAGATATCAAGGTTCTTCTGATCGAAACCAGTCCCGTCCAAGATAGCTTGCTGTCATGGCAACCATCAAAGAAAATCTGTTTCCGGTGGAAAAAAATCGGTGCGGACGTGACGGACGGCCGATACGTGAACAGCCCTTATACATTTCAATCAGGCATCGCCAGTCCGTGCTGTTAAACTTGTTAATATTTAAAAGGAGGGAAAAAAGAGAACATTTTTCGTATATCTATATCTAGTATGCTACACCAAGTGATGCACACAGTTTCAGGTCTTTTCTAATCCGTTGTTAAGAGACATGATAGGAACTAATGTATAACTACAAGTCAAGATTGTCTCAATTTTTACTTCCCCTCGAAAATTTTCTGATGTAACTTTTTTCCTTTTTTATATATTTATAAAAAGGGGGAATGTATTAGGCAGTATCACACGGAAGTACATATAGGTTATATGAACCAAAATTGCTCTGTATTTCCACGAGCGGGTAAAGATTTATCTTTCAAATTTCGTGCAAAATGTGAATAAACATATAGTAAATTTAAGCTGTGTTTAAAAATTTAAGTTCAAAATTCCCGTTACATTTTAACGTTTTTAGAATTTGTTGTTAAAAAAATTGCATTAATATTACAGCATTGACTTCCTTAGACAAAAACTTTGTAGAATACACAATATGATTCATATTGATTCATATACCTGAGGAAAATCGATCCTAAAGTTACGTTTAATTGCATAGTAATACGTAGAGTGTTACTGAAAATAAGCAATTAAACAGCAAAACTAGTTATGCTTAATATGTTTCAGAACTTTTTTCCTACTAATTTTTCAGAAAATGAGAGGAATGCTGTCATTTATACATTTATTTGTTATGGAATTAAGAGTAATAAAGTTATGTTCGAATGGAGCAACCGGTTAACTCGGGCTCACCGGTGATTAACCAGGAGTGTTCTAATTGCTTAACCGATTGTACATCAGAGCATTCAATGGACACTCACCGCACCAACCACTGACGTCATAAAACCAAAAACTCAGGTTAACCGATTGCTCTATTCGAACATACCCTAAGTTAAATACATATTATGTATAAATAAAAAGATTCGCAGCCGACATTTTTGAGCAATGCAAATCCTAAAAAGTTAAGTAAAACAAAAGAACAAGATTTAAAAATAAGAAAATATATTTTTTTAGAGGACAATAATTTGAGAGTCACTATATTGTTTTTCATATTTATGGATGGAAACTCGTATTGCTTTCCCCGAGTATCTTGTGTTTAGTATCTGGCTCTGTTTCTTCGGCATTCCATCCAACCCAAAAACTTTTATGGAGGCACAACGCATCCACGTTTTCTATTTACTTTTAATAAATAAAAAGAGTAACTTTTTACTTTGAATACATAATTCAGTCGTAGTCGTTGATTGAAAACATTCTATCAAATAGACAGAAGTTTGCAACCGTTACCAACCTAAAGTACTTAACATATAAATAATTATTTCATAAAAATATATTGTAGATACGAGGGAAGCGAAATTTTAGCAGCAATTCTGCTGTTGAACGAGTGCTAACAAACAGTTAATGAAACGTGACTAGAATGCCTGCATTGCTTCATTTGACTGGTTTAACAGTTTTGTAATCAAAATTTAATGTAGGTGAGAGAGAAAAGGGGGAGGAGAGAAGGTAGAGTTACCCCCCCCCCCGTAATGAAATTCATACATAACTTGTTAAAAATTCTAATTTTATCAGTAGTCAGATAAAGCACACATTCATTCTAAGCAAAAGTGAAGTAAGAGGGGGCATAAAGCTTGCACAAAGACGTGTGATAAAGACGGGGGATTATTTCAATAAATTTCAACTGAAACTTTCATTAATATTAACATTAGAATTCCTTCAGTTATTTGCATGAGGGCATTCGAAGCAGAAAATTTATTCGACTTTCTTCATGAGTTGATGTACAAAATATTTTCTTCGTGATGAGAATGTTCTGTGATGAATTTCATTGAAGGATGCTTTCGTTATGAATTGAACTTTGATTCAGCAATTTTCATTCGATGATTCCTTCAGAATAGACCAATGAACGGCATCTATCTCTGCTAACGAGCCAATCGGGATTTTCTTTATGGCGTCCGTCGTTCCTTCTGTTGAGAGTTTTATCAAACGAAATTCCAACTGATTTTCTTTTCGTTTGAGTCAACAACCGTTTGGTGTGTCAAGAAAAAAGCAATCACGAAGATCCTATGCTTAAACTTGGTAACTTTGGTATAAAGAGTTTACTCTGTAAAAAGAAGAACAATAATAAAAAAGAAAAATTATGAGTTGGTAATAATTGAATAATAAAAAGCTATGCATCAAGACACGTGATACAATGGGGTCATTTTCAAAATTTTATAAGTATTTTTTTCTGAAAGAACATACTTAAAAACATAGGATCTGACCATTTTTTAAATAATTTGACTAAGTTTAATATTTTTAAAGCATTACTTTAATCGATGCGCTTTCCATCTTCAACGCTTCTGCCGATGACATCACAAATGATGAAATGCCATTCACTGTTGCCACTCAGAAGAGCACAATATTTAATTCGCATTTTTACTCACGTATACTGGCAACGATATGGTTGATAACAAGCGTAGAGGCAATTTTTAATTCGCTGCTTGATTATCCAACGTGGAAACGCAATGAAAAATGCGCCAAAGGACGACATTTGTGACGTCATAAAGACCACGCCTTGTTTGAAAAACTGGATATTTTAAAAAATTAATTAAAAAATAACTGTTGGGAAAATGAAAGTAATTTCTGGGTCCATGTTATTTTTTTGGCGTATTCTATCAATTTCTGTGACTAAATGTAGTACTTTTTACTGAAGGAAACAACCTCATTAAACTAAAATTTCATTGAAAATTCAATATTCGTTTTCTCAACTCAGTGTTTCATACATTCATAGATGCAGCGTTAGAAATTCATTATAAACAAGATTTATTGAAAGCAGTATATAAATAAATTTGAGAATAAAGAATAAAACACATTTTCAGAGTATATGGGGGAGGTAGAGAGAGAGAGAGAGAAACAGAGAGAATCGGTCAATACTAGCAATCGTTGATGTCTTAAATTTTTGATGTAAAAATGTACTTAAATTTGCTACGAATACAACTACCTTCACTAGAGTATGTCATAAAAAAATGTTTTGAATTTTGACTTGCACATTTAGTATGCACTGTATTAGCACTCACGAAATTCATTTCTAGTATTATTTTTGGAAAATATTAAGGTTTAGCTACCGGGAAACGAGTTTAAAGGTTTGAAAAAGGGATATTTTCAAAAATTTTCATGAAAATACAAATGTTTAAAATTCTTGTTCTAAAACCACTCAAATGCTTCATCTTGACACTCTTTTCACATATCTTTGTGATTAACTACATTCCTTTACAGTTTATACTGCGCGAATAAACCGAAAATTTTCGTTAAATTAACCGAAAATCGATTTTTTAAAACCATTTTTCGTACGTTGTCATGTTTCTCTTTTTATGGTCCAGTCTATTTTTTTCTCAATAAATGAGCACTGTGCATCTCTTTTTTAGAATTGCAAATATATTTTATTGCATCAATAACCCAGAACCCACCACGAGGAGGTGGTTGCAGTTCGTGCTCCACTCTGCCCTTCCCATCCACCCAACCAAGAAGGATAGTCATTACAAGACTTACATTTACTCTTACTGCACGATTTTAAGCGAATTTCAGTGTTTGGACCAAGGTATGAAGTTATACTAATCATTCAGTTTTGGCTTTATGATCGTAAGTATAAAGTTGCTCTTCCATCCCTTTCGCCTACCTGACCTTTTGCCTCGTATGCCTTCCTCTGATTCAACTGCTCTGACTAACTGTCATTACCAATAACAAGTTCTCCAATTTGGCATAGTAGCCATGTTAAGGGCAGTTCACTTGTCGGCCTTCCGTCCCATCCATCCCGTTTTTTGACGTGACGGAATGCTGACGTAAGCAGAGTAGCATTCACATACGGCATATCAATCACGTGACTGAAATCATCCACCAGAGAGACGAGCGTACTGCTTGGTGGAAACCAATGAAATGCTCTCTTACTTTCGACGGCCGTCAGGTATCGATTTTCTTCTGATAGAAACGGGTCCCGTCGTAGATGGTTTGCTGTCATGGCAACCAGTAAGAAAACCTGTTTTGGGTGAAAAAAAAATCGGCGCGGACGTGACGGACGGCCGATAAGTGAACAACCTTTAACACATCGGTTGTTGACAGGGTAATGAAACTGGTTCAAGTGTAGGTAAATTGGTATTTTGAGAAATTTTATCAGAAAAACGTTGTACTTGTGATCATCTCAATGCTAAAACTGACTCAAAATCCAACTTCAAACCTGTACTCAAAGCGGAAACGTGTTTAAAGTCATATAGTAATTTTAAATACGTAAATAATTTGGCTGGGTGGATGGAAAGGGCAGGATAGAACACGAAATGCAGCCACCTCCTTGTGGTGGTTTCGGGGTTGTTAATGTACTTGAAACATAATTGCATTCTCAACAAAGAGCTGCATAGTACTCATTTGTTGCGAAAAAAAATCATAACTGGACTATTAAAAAAATACTGCGATGTGCAGAAAAAGCTATAAAAAAAAATCAATTTTGATTAATTTTACGAATTTTTACGGTTTATGCACGAACTAAAAACTGTAAAGGAATGTAATTAATCATCTAGTTGATGTGACATCATTTTTTGAATTTGACCTTTAAAATGTTCCCAAGGTGGAGGCGAAGATCCTCTGTTTGTTTCAGAAGTTTTCTCTCCAGTCCCGATCCCCCTTTACAGTTCGCAACTCCAGAGCTCGAATACGCTACCTTGAAGTAATTAACAATACTAAAGAAAAAGGTCAAACATTCCATTTCACGTGTTTTCTTTGTGGTAAATTACAATCTTCAGACAATTTGTGGTGTAAGGTAATTTCAGAAGAATAGAAAAGAAAGCTTCCCACAAACACGATGAAAAATTACTGTCATTCACTAAGCGTCAAAGCAAGTAGCCCCTATAGTTTATTGGAGTTGCGAATTTATGAGTCTCATATTTTAATAATACATGAAATACACCGCCAGCTCAGTCAATTCCAGCTGAGGACTGCAGTTTCGTGCTTATTAGCACTCATCAGCCCGGCATAGGAGTGACTGAGCTGGAGGTGGAAAACCTCTTAAGGAAGCCTCGAGTGCCAAACAAACTGGTAGCTAATACAGAATTAGCACTGACCAGACGAGTGACCGAAACAATGGTTCGGTTCAACTCGAATTTTGAAGGCAAGGCAGGTATATTCAGTAAGTTACCGCCCTATAGCCAGGGCTAAGGCTGAAATAAATACATGAAATACACCGCCAGCTGAGTCAATTCCAGCCGAGGACTGCAGTTTCGTGCTTATTAGCACTCATCAGCCCGGCATAGGAGTGACTGAGCTGGATTTACTGAATACTACTGCTGTAACTTACTGAATATGTTTCAACACTCTCTCCAAAACCGGAGACGGAATCCACCGGTAGAATCGATAAAGGGTTCACTGTGACAATGTCAGCATGAGAATGAATGTCTTGTTGATTTTTTCTTTGCAGAATATGTTTCTTTTTTTTGCTTCTTCGTTAGCTCATCAAATTAATATAAATGACAACATAATTGTAATTTTTATTGCATTGCGTAAGATGTTTTTAATATTTTATGAGAAACAGTGCTGCCATCTATCGCAAAAAACCTAAATCTGTATTTTCTGAAAATTCAAGCACACATATTAATTTGGGAATAACAAAAAAAAAAAAAAAAAAGGAATATCTGTACCTGCTAATTGTAAAGAAATGTTAAAAATTTTGTTTGACATTTAAAAGATACCAATCTCTTACCCCTCCAAGTGAAAATAAGTAAACCAAAATTAAAATGAGATATTACCACTCATATCTAAAGTGCAAAATAACGAAGCTAAACTTTTTTCGTCATATGGGTCTTACTGAAAAACTATGAGTCTATTAATTTTAAGCACGAAGGTATTCTTTAGTACTATCGAATTTTACCTAGTTCCTGATATTGTCTTCTACACTCTACAGCTGCTTTTAATAATATTATTATTATTATTTCGCAACATGAAATTTATTTTGGACATATGGGTCATAGAAGTAAGTTTGATACTCTGGTTAGTACGCCGAAAAATATCTGAAAAAATTACAAAAACAAAGCCCTAGGGAAAAGATCGGTATTTGGATAGTTTTTTTAATTTTTTAGGGGAGAATACCCCATGAGTCTAATATCTCGCTCGAAATGTTCATGCTTTTAAAACTGCTGCCGATAACTGGAAAAAAAAAAAAAAAATGGAGGAGCTATTTTTAAAAAGCAGGACATGTAGATGGGAAACAGTGGTCATATTTGGATTTAGGGGGTCATTTTACATAAGAATCAGCACTCGTGATGTCAGAAGCATTTTGAAGTTTTGTTTTGCTGCACGGCCAAAAAAAAAAAAAAAGTGGGATTGTAGTGTTAGTCTGAAGTAACTTTACGTTTAAGTGAAAGAAAATTTTTCTTATGTATATTTGACTTTTTTTTAATTTCCTTTTTTTCATAAATTTTCTGATATTTCAAAAGTATGCAAATTTACGCAAGTAGGTTTATGCCTAATTAGTTTACATTACACCTGTTTAATGAAACGACAATCAATGAGGTGGATTCCATCAGTCAAAAGTACTACTTTTAGTCATTGAAATGGATAGAAGGAGCAAAAATAAATAAATAAATAAATAAATAAATAAAAAATAAAATAAAAAGAAAGAAAGAAAGAAATAAAGAAATAAAATAGCATGGACCCAGAAAATACTTTCAGTTTTTTTAATTAATTTTTTAAAATGTCCGATTTTTCAAGCGCGTGGTCTTGATGACGTCACGAATGATGCACTTTGTGTGCCGCGTCTTTCTACTACGTTTCCACGTTATGAAAATCAAGCAGCGAATTAAATATTGCTCTCCACGCTTGCTATCAACCATATCGTTGCCAATACACGTGAGTAAAGATGCGAGTTAAATATTTTGCACTGTGAATGGCAACACTGAACGGCATTTCATCATTTGTGATGTCATCGGCAGAAGCTGTAAACAATGAAAGCGCTCCGATTTAAGTATTTTTTTAAAAAAATATTAAAGGTTTTCAAATTTATCAAAAAAGTATCAGATCCTATGCTTTTAAGCATGATCTTTCAGAAAAAAATACTTTTCAAATTTTGAAAACGACCTCATTCTGCGCGTCTTCTAACAAAACACTGGAACTGATTGACGGGTTTTTTTTGTATTCGTCAGAAATTTTGCCAACTGCCAATCAGTATTCTCCTATAAATTATTTGATTCTCGCCAATAACGTTTCAATACATGCTATTTTTATAGCTCTGAATTAGAGTTATTAATAAACAAATCATCTGATTATATCGTTGATTTAGAAACGCAAAAAGGAGAGAAAAAATGCAGTACAGCACACTATATTCCGATCAACTAATGGAGTCGTTTCGAAAAGTTTGAAAGTATGTTTTTTTGAAACAGCATGCTTAAAAACATAGGATTTGAACATTTTTTAAATAATGAAACAAAGTTTACTATTTTTAAAAAAATATTTAAGTCAGTGCGCAGACTTAATTTCAATTTCTATGCTTCTGCGCATGACATCACAAATGATGAACTGCAATTCGCTGTTGCCATCCGCGCAGAGGCTAACTGTTGAAAAAATGAAAGTATTTTCTGGGTCTATGTTATTTTTTTCAACTTCAGTGACTAAAAGTAGTACTTTTGACTGAAGGAAACAACCCCATTAATACTAGTCGAAATATTTGGATGAAATACCTTTTTCTTCGTCCCGTTCAGGTATTCCTTGTAGAGATCAGACCGAAGATACCGGGCATAGCTGTCGTTTTTCATCAACAGGTACAAATGAGACTGAAAGAGGAGAAAAAAAATTAGCATTAGATTTTCACTCATTGGAAAGATATTTGGTATTTTTAAGTTGGTAATTGAATGAAATGTGTGTTAAGCATGAACGTCTTTTAACGGTACAAGAGGGAGAAATTCCTTCCGATTTTTAAAAGTAATGCTGATTTATTCTTTTGTTTTTAACTCACGCTCAATGCGAATACGGTCAAACCTCGTTAACACGAACTCGATGGGGACGTCAAAATATTTCGTGTTAACCGAATTTCGCGTTAGCCGATTTCGACGTTTATCGGATTTTGTTTAAACAGACAAATTTTTTTGTGTTTGGGTCTCAGAAAATATAGGAACCAAAGTACCTTTGTACAAAAATGTACACCCAAGCATTTAAATTAAAAGTTTAAGTAAGAAAAACGAGTAATTCGAAACAGGCAATGACTATTCGGTCCATTTCTCTACGACAGTGCATTTTTAAACATCTGATTTTTCCTTGATCGCAAGACTGCATTTTCGCTGTAGTGTTAACGGGTAAAAAAACGCTTTATCGCTTTTAGACCTTAAACCTCTACATGAGCAAAACAGGTGTCCAGAATTAAACTTTTTTTTTTTTTTTTCACGATGAAATTTTGTGTCTAGGTTTGTTAGCCACTTGGTGAAGATTTCACTTTTCACCCAATCGTTTTTACTGTCATAGTCTATAGATAAAATTTGTACTTTCTTGAAGCAACGTGGTTTTCCAGATTTTCCTACACAAGGAGAGGAATTTTCTCGCTGCAATCCATGTCGCTTGCGTTCAAGTGCAGATCTTTCGACTTTCAAATATAATTTCATGTAAAAGTATGGAGATTTTCTTTTTTCTTTTCCCTTTTTTCTTCAAGACAAAAAAATCTTCTTCGTCTTATGCGGGATTTCGTCTAAATTCTCTTCGTGTTAAGCGATTGATTTAACACTAATTTGTAGCTTTATCTGACCGGGAATGGCATTTATTTCGTTACGATGCCAAACAAATGGCGTCTAACAGATAGAACGCATGGGGTCGAAATGATGCGTCTGAGGTCAGCTAACATTTTTATGAGTCTCATCACTCATTGCTTCCGCTGATGTAATTGCGCAAAATTTGCACCTGTCAGATTTCTTTGATTGAACTTTGTTTATTATTATTATTTTTTAAACTTTATTTAAAAATAGCATCCAGAAATTGCTGAAAATTACTTTTTTTTTTAATTGCGCTATTCACTACTTTACTTTTTTTTAAGTAGTAAGCTACAGTACAAACTACAAAAAAAAAAAAAAAAAAAAGTAGCTACTACAGTAGCGTTGCTATTTGCAGCGCGCTACTTCCGACCACTACTTAAATGTTGTCACTACCCTTTTTTTTTTTCTTTTCACGAAGCAAGCGAAAAGTTGCATTTTAACCGAACTGAACCATCCTCTGTTTTCTAACTGTGATTTCTTTTAAGCAGGAATTGTTTGCTTATTTTTTGCCTAAAATCAGGGGGGGGGGATCTTTAAAACTATACCTTACTTATGAAGTTTGAGGACGTATTATGGAAGTTGGGGCATTTCCACACAGAAAAAAAAATTACTTTTGAGAAATAATGTATATGATTTGTAATTTTTCAGGAAATTCAAACAATGAAACAGTGCCATAGACTAAACACTTTAAACCATAGACTAATAATAAGAGTAGACCGAGCTTTCCCAGACTTGCTGATAAAAAAATTGGTTCATGGATACATCATGTGACTGGTGGGAGGCTTGGCGAAAACTTTGGCAGCATGGTTGCTAGATGGCAACATTATCTATAGTTTGGCAGTCGACATGTATTTTAAGACGTAATGTGTTTTCATTATAATTTTTTTTCCAGGTGCATAGATTGAACTGTTTTTCTTTTAGTTATGCATTATTTTGACATTAGTAATTAGTTTTTGATCACAGTTTTCAGTAACTTTTATTTCATTCGGAACTGCTACGTCAGCGTTGACGTGAACGTAATGGTGTAAACGTTTTGAATTAACGCAAAAATGTACTAATCGGTATCTTAAATTGAAATTATAGGTAAAAATCTTACCGTTTGCCGATTCTTTTTGGGCGCTTGCATCTTTAATTGCTTAGAGAGTTATTGAAATTGACTAAAGAAAATGCACAGTACTATCTAAACGAAAAACTCACTATAATAGCAAAATATTTACATCTTAGAATAACAAATTTACAAATCAGACTCCATAAAAGATCATTCTTCCGTGTTCCATCAATTCTATTTATTTTATTTCTCGCGGGCGTTGATCGTAGCAGACGCCCGCTGTTGCTAGGATATCCACCAGTCACATGGTTTGGTTTATGAGCAGCAAAAGGGTTGCCATAGCTCGGTCTACTCTTATTATTAGTCTATGCTTTAAACACATTTTGACACCATTACAAAAATCTATAAATGCACATAAGATTCGTGCTCTCACCGCAGCGGCATCGAACGCCCATCTATCTGGTCGTTCCACGTTCTTTTTCGTGACATCGTAGCAGTGAGAATCAATGTTAACTGGAGTGTTGGCATCGGCTTCCAAGAATTCACTAGAACAAAGAATTTAAACGGTACAGACATTTTAAAATTTCCTTTAGTCAAAAATGGGGTTGTTTCCTTCAGTCAAAAGTACTACTTTTAGTCACTGTAGTTGATAGAATGAACAAAAAAAAAAAAAAAAACATGGGGCGAGGAAATTTTTTTTATTTTCAAAACGTTTAATTTTTAACTAATTTTTTAAAATGTCCGATTTTTTAAACAAGGTGTGGTCCTTATGACGTCACAAGTGATGAAATTTTTCGCGTACTCCACAGGGGCGCTGAATGCTTACGCTTGCTGTCTACCGAGTTTCCACGATATGATAATTTAGAAGCGAATTAAATATTGCACTCTACGCTTGCTATCAACCGTATCGTTGTCAGTACATATGAGTAAAGAAGCGAATTAAATATTGCACTCTACGCTTGATATCAACCGTATCGTTGCCAGTACATATGAGTAAAGAAGCGAATTAAATATTGTGCTCTTAGAATTAGTGAATGGCATTTCATCACTTGTGATGTAATGTGCAGAAGCGTAAAAAATAAAATTGAGTCTGCGCACCGATTAAAATAATTTTAAAGAAATATTCAACTTTGCCAAATTATTTAAAAAATAGTCTAATCGTATGTTTTTAAGCATGCTCTTTCAGAAAAAAAAATACTTTTAAAATTTCGGAAACGACCCCACTATTATAAATGACAGAAAAAACAGGATAAACACATTAGTTGCTTGAATCTCTGCTGCAGCTTAGAGCACGAATGTTTATCTCAGAATAGTAATGCAAAAAAAACTTCATAGTTGGTATTTGTCTTAAATAAATGATTTAAAAACAACCAGTAACTAAAACAAAAAACAGTGTGTCCGAAAACTCCTTGACACATTGTAAAAAATCACAAAAAAAAACAACAAATTGTCGCATGAGTATGCAGTTTGGGAGAAAAGAAAAACAAAGAGTAATTAAAAATAATTTACATCGACGGCTGTATCATCACAGAAAGAAAAACAAGCGTCATATGAGGTGTTTAATCATTTTATTAAACAGAAAGCACTACCTTTCATTACTTAAGTTCAATGTGTGAGCCGTTTGTGGACATGGGGTGAACATGAGTACCGTTTAGATGTGGTTCGAGCAACAAACGGTGCACACATTGAACTCTGGTAATGAAAGGTATTGCTTTCTGTTTAGTAAAATGATTAAAAACAAATTACATTACGCTTGTTCTGGTTAATGTGACGCTCTGGTCAATGTGTGACGGTGCACACATTGACCAGAGTTCATTGTGTGCAACGTATGTTGCTCGAACCACAGCTAAACGGTACTCAAGTACACCCCATGTCCGCAAACGGCCCACACTTTGAACTTAAGTAATGAAAAGGGCATTGTTTTTCCTTTACTAATAATAAAGCTGAAAGTCTCTCTGTCTGTCAGGATCTCTTTGACGCGCATAGCCCCTAGACCGTTCGGCCGATTTTCATGAAATTTCGCACAAAGTTAGTTTGTAGCATAGGGGTGTGCACCTCGAAGCGATTTTTCGAAAATTCGATGTGGTTCTTTTTCTATTCCAATTTTAAGAACATTTTCCCGAGCAAAATTATCATAAGATGGACGAGTAAATTACCAAGTTATCACTACGTGGGACCGTAACATTTGCAAGCCAACTGGCGAGAGATCATCATACATTATTTGTAAATATACAGGCGAACCAGTTTTAATTTTCTACTATGGACAAAGCCATGCGGGTGCCACTAGTGTTTAATAAAATGATTCAACACCTCACATGACGCTTGTTCTGGTCAATATGACGCTCTGGTCAATGTGTGACGGTGTACACAATGAACACTAGTAATGAAAGGTATTGCTTTCTGTTTAATGATTGAACACCTCACATGACGCTTGTTTTTCTTACTGCGACGATACAGCCGTCAATGTAAATGGGCGTTTATTCCATGGAAAACGGTCATTTTGTCCTGCACGTGACACCTCATATATTTCACAAAAAAAAAAAAAAAAAAAATACTGTATCAAATTCTGTAAATAGTAAATATTTTTGTGATTAATTTGTTGTAATCTGGCTAAATTTGCCGCTCATTCCATTATTTTTCATCTGAAATTATCTTAGTAACGTAATCTGTAAATAGTTTCTTGTAATGTACATACAACCCACAACATTTGACCGCAGTATATGTTCCCCCATTTCAGAGTAAAAAGATTCGTGAATGAATACAAAGAATATATGAGAAATTGGTAAAACGTAAGAAGAAATTTCTCAATGGAATATTGTGGATGCTTTCCAAGGATTTATAAATAACCATGGCGGCGTGATCAAAGTTAGTCTAGTATCAGCCGTTGACTGGAAAATGTGTATTAGCCTTTGCGTTGTGTTTTTTGCGCATTTTGATGTAAATACGTGTGTTACCATTAAATTTAGGATGTTAATTGATATTTGCCTAATTGCTATGGTTAATTTAACAGTTGTGAACGTTATTTCATGCACATAGTTGTAAATAAACCTCCTGCGTTTTCTCAAGAACTGCGTCGTCATTTAAAGAATGTCTGAAGTTGCATCGAACTCGTAACAATATTTTAGAACAGCAGTTCCCAGCCCATGGGCCGCGAACAGCGTTTTACTGGGCCGTGGACACTGGTCGAGAATCTGAACCAAAATAAATCTTGGGGTATTAATTGTAAACTGGGGTAATGTAAATGATACTTTTCATTCAGTTAAAAAATATTATATATATATATATATATATATATATATATATATATATATACATAGAAATGCATTGAATTATTTGAACGAATTATCTGAGACTAAAACTATCCAGTTTCAATCCAGGTATCAACTCCCGCGTAGAGGAAAAACAACGTCAACAATCCTATGGAGCTAAGTAAATGCAATAAAAATATTTTTTTCCTTAAAAATTATTTTGAAAATTGTTCCTGTACAGTATATCTGTATATCTGTGGCGCAACATAAGGGGAGAAGGGGGATTAACATCTACAGAATTCTTGTTCTTTAACGCCCTCTCAGTCCTACTATGGTATATTATTTACGCTTAAGGACAGTTATGAACAGGGATCCCCTCCCCTCAGAAAGTAAATTGTGGCTGTACGAGTAATATATAGTAGTTAGTGGGCCTAAATCGTGTTTTCAGCAAAACTGGTGGGAAGCACAATCAAAAAGGTTGGGAACCGCTGCTTTAGAATATTAATAAACATTTTTTTTCTGCTTAACAAATTACAAACTTATGTGTGATTTATTAAGAAAAAAATTTCGTCATTACCCTTTAAAATGATAACTTTTAAAAAGTTATCATTTTAAAGGGTAAAATCATTTTGAAGGGGTTATCATTTTAAAGGGTTGAAATATATGAACCGTCACGTGCGGGATAACGGGTTGATTTTTTTCGTGGAATGGCCCAAATTCTTCTTTTTTTTTCGATGTCATAAAAAATTCTTGAACCTGTGTAGTATTACGGCGAAAGTGCATATTCATGTGATGTTTCGTTGCTTTTTTTATGAGTTTTTAAAATGTATCAGAGCTTTTCTGACACCCTGTATCGCTCATAGTGTAAAATATAAAAATGTCCCACATTATTATAAAACAGTTTATGATATTAAAATTTTTGATAACGATAACAGTCTAAAAACGCATGTTACAGTGTATAAGTTACAGTCATAATTGGTAGGTCTGATTTATTGAGCATTTTCTTGGGGTTAGGAAAACTTCGATGTCAATTATTTTGTCAAAACATCATGGTTTTTACTATCGATCTATTAGAATTGATGTTTTTCTACCATCTTTGTCGTGCGTCCGATATTTTTCTGATGTCAATGATTTATATTTGAACTAAAACTGTAGTATAAAAACTGTAATCATTATGCTTAATTACTAATAATAAAGGTGAAAGTCTCTCTGTCCGGATCTCTGTCTGACAGGATCTCTCTCTGTCCGGATCTCTGTCTGTCAGGATCTCTGTAACGCGCATAGCCCCCAGACCGTTCGGCCGATTTTCATGAAATTTGGCACAAAGTTAGTTTGTAGCATGGGGTGTGCACCTCGAAGCGATTTTTCGAAAATTCGATTTTATTCTCTTTCTATTCCAATTTTCAGAACAAAATTATCATAAGATAGACGAATAAATTACGAAATTATCATAACATGGAACCATAACATGGGCACAAGCCAATTAGCGAGATACGAAATTATCATAACGTGGAACTGTAACATGGATACAAGCCAATTGGCGAGAAAATTCACCATACATTATTTGTAAATATACAGGCGAACCAAAAGACGTTTTAATTTTTCTATTACGGGCAAAGCCGTGCGAGTACCACTAGTACAAAATATAGCTGCATTAAATCTTTAATCAGTGGTTGTGACACCGTATGTTTTTTTTTTTTTTCGCAGTTATCTCAAAAGCAGGCTCCATTGGAAAAATTAGCAAACATCTCTTAGTGCCCAGTAAATGTAACGTATTATGTAATATAATAATGCGTTAAAATAATTATTATAATGCTTGATATTATTACATGCATTATAGTTATAGTCTGAGCTGATGTATATTTTTTCTTTATTTCTCATTGGATATAGCAGATAAAAATGCAACCAAAGATTACAAAAGTGAGCTGGGTAACTTACTTCCAGATATCCTGAACTTTAACGTCAACTTCACAGGCATTAATTTGTTTCAGTTTTTGTACTTCTTCGTAAAACCTGTAAAAATACAAGTTACGGAACATTTTAACACTTAAAATAAAATTAGGTTATTTCTTAATCCCGTCATTTTACCAAAGATAATGGTCTTTGATATAACTATATGGCTGCTGAACATTGCTAAAATCATATTTTTGAATAATCTGATTAAATATTACTTTAAACAAGCTAAAATTCGAAAATGCTTTTTGAAATCAAAAATTTTTATGAATGTTTTTGAAGTCAAAACCAGAAATAGTGTGAAAATTATATTTTGCAAACATTTGACAACATGCCGAATGTCTTATATAACCTCATTTGATTTGATTTGACTTAAATGGCACAAATTAAGGTCTTTTTTCTATTTTCGATGGAAAATCTTTCACCTCCAATAATCCACGAAAATGTTCCAATCTTTTGTTAACAGGACAATACATACGATAGGATTTCTATACAAAAAAGAAAAGAATCCAAGGCAAAAAAAACCCAAAGTGGGAATTCAATCCACGACCTCCCCATTTGAAGCGAAGCTTCAACAACAAAACCACGGAAGACCCAAATATACTCAAAATTTTGAACTGAAGCAGAAAAATGTTAACTGCATAGCTGCCGTCAACCTGGTCAGAAACTAGGGCCCGAGTACTGGGGGGGAGGGGGGTACTCCAAATCAGAGTAGTAAACATTTTATAATTTATATGGCAAGAGGAGGACCCAGTGACCAAACTGACAAGGGGCCCGTCTTGGCTCTCGGCGGCCCTGACCATCTGCTTTTCGGAATCACAGTACTCGAATGACGGGGATATAAAATTAATTATCTATATTAGTGGCGGCCAAAAGTGTGGACTCGTTTGAATTTATTTTTTAAACTTCGTATGTGTTTGAAGAAAATGTTAAGTTTTACAAAATGCAAACTCATTTACATATCATTTTAACAGAATTTAACACGTAGGTCGATGCAAGAATTGCAATACCAAACTAGTATGTTGTGGCCATCACGAAACTTTCTTCTATATTTTTCTTTTTTTTTCTGATCCCTCCCCATGCTTGACGAGGAAGCAATATTCCCAACAAAAACGAAATTACACATGCAAAAACTTGACGACCATCCCAATGTCTGAATTATTGCAAAAGCAAAGCAAAGAGCGAAAATTGAAAGTTATTTTAAAAGCCTTGCTTGAATTAATTACAAATATTTTATTTGTTAACAAATATAAGATGGCAACAGTTAAAAATTTTAAATCATTGAGATAATATTTCCTATCATTTCCATACAATTAAAATCACGAGAAATACGCAGACGACAATCTATTACGATTTATCTTTCTTATTGTTGCATTAATAAAACTATTTTTATTCGCTAAAAAATAATGATAATGAAAATAAATCAGCACCTCTTGGCGCGATTGGCGCCAAAGTTGAACCAAAGCCTGTTTACATATAGATTCACATATATTCCAAATTTCAACCAGAACGTAGCATTACTTCTTGAGATAGGGCACTCACAATGGAAAAAAAGAACGGGCGATTGCGCTACCCCCTTTTTAGCTGTTGACACCAAAATAAAATCAGCTCTTATAACTTATACTAAGGGGTACTTGCCGATAAATTTTTCTTTCATTCCGTTCATTATTTCTTGAGATACAGCAGGCACAATTGAGGACGAAAAACGTTCTATAGCTCAACCCCCGTTTGAGTTATTGACACCAAAATTGAATCAGCACCTGTTCTTGTTAATGGCAACATATGGACCAAATTTTGTTTGATTCCGCCAGTTACTTCCTGAGGAATAGCAATCACGCGTAACTCAAAAAACGTCCCATTGCTCCACCCCCCTTGGAGGAATTCGCGCCAAAAACCAATGGGCACAAGTTCACATAGGGGCACATATGTGTACCAAGTTTCGTTCGATTTCATGCGGTAGTTTTTGCTGTAGCGCGGCCACAAAAAACTGGTCACACACAGACGTGACACACACACACACACATACATACACACACACACAGACAGACAGACATTTTCCAAAAATAGTCGAAATGGACTCAGCACACCTCAAAACGTTCGAATCCGTCAAAATTCGAAATTCGAAAATTTGCACGAATCCAATACTTTCTTCTATGTATTAGATATAGAAGAAAGTAAAAAAGGGCTTTAACGAACCGTTATGGAGTGGTTTGCAATGTCGTAACTTTCCTGACTAATCCTTATTCGTGTTCTCGGAACCAATCAAATGCTAGTATAGCTGTGCTATGGAAGGATGGCGGATGAACTGGAAGTGAAAACAGAACACTTCATTTTGTAATAGGTAGGATCATCGAGAATGTGTAAGTTTTTAGTGCTAGCGCGATTTAGCCAATCATACCCCTTACAAAATGAAGTGTTCCGTTTCCGCCTCCAGTTCATCCGCCATCTCTTTGTGGTCAAGCTTTAACTTCTTACAGAACCTGAAATTTTACTGTAGGAACAAGTCATTGCTGTGTTTTTTTTTATGACGAAGGAAGACTATTTCTAATGTAATCTAACTACAACTATCGCCGCTTATTTTATTTTATTTTGTTTTTTGAGTTGTGAACATTTGAACTTTGTTTTCTGTAGTGAAATCACTATAAAATTCTCTTCGAAATGATAAGTACCAGTTTGCATTTTGTGAAACGTCACATTTTCTTTCAGCATACAAAATTTAAAAAAGTCTTTAAGCGTCCACAAATTTGGCCACTACTTTATGAGAGAGAAAAAAAAGGTAAATTCGTTAATTCAGAAGGAAATACAAATTCTCAAGGAGATTTACGAATGCAATTTGATTAATTCATCCGGAAGTTAAAATACTTAGACTTGCTTGCGGACACAATTGATAGACCTTTCACGAAATGAATTAATACTTTACAATAAAAACTACCGAAATTAGAAACTTTTATATTTTTCCTCTGTACAAATAAACTGCAAGTCTTTTATTTCTGAGTGAGCTCTCTCATCGATCACCTGCAGCCTCTGCCTCTGTTTCTCGATGTCCCCTATAAATCGTCTGAATCTCGTTTAAAAAACTCGTAGCGGCGTAAGAGAGCAAACGAAAACGAAAAAAAAAAGGTTACTGCATTTTTTTTCCTTAGAAAATTTCACCATCTTTTACCAAGAAAAAAAGCAGGGAAAAAGCTCTTTTTTTAAAACAAAATGAAGTAGCCTCAAAGATGTTGTTTTTTACATTGTGTTTATTAGCAATGATTTTTTTCCTTGTCATAACGCAAGTATATATAAGAAAATGAAAACACTCTTAAATAAGTGCCTTGCGCGTTTTAAATTAAAGTCGGCGGTTAAGTATCTTGTAATAAAAATTTTCTCTCTTAACTGGTCGGCAAATTTTTATGCCTGTGTAAAGCTATTAGTAGTTGGGTATACATAGGCAAGAATAAATAAATAAAATAAATAAGTGAATAAATAAGTAATATTATTGATTAAAAACATTAATGTATTTAAAGAACAGTATTAATAGGCTGGGTTGGCATGGTTTCGCACTCTATTATAAAAAAAAAACTATGGTAAATATCGTGGTTTTTACCATCCTGTCCAAAACTGCCCGAAAATGCCCGAAATTGCACTTTTAACGAAGTATTTTGTGAGAAAATATGTGCACAAACCATTAAAAAAAAAAAGCTTTTTTTTCGCACCTAAATATCACCTTTGAGTTATAAATGGAGCTGAAACTAGTTTTCTTTGTAGTGTTGTGAATTTCTTCTCATAACACTGCCAACTCTTACATAAGGAAGCTTTTATGTTATAGAGTTATTGGCAGTTTTTTAAGTTAAATATTTTTAAATGAACATTTCAGAGAAAAATATCGCCAAATACTCATTAATTAAAACTTATTAGCATTTATATTTATGAATTACAAATATTGCAGTAAATATGAATTGATTACATTACACCCCTTTAGCTTTTGCACACTTTTGGACAGTTTAAGACACTTTCGCACAGTTTTGGACGGTAAAAGTCACCTGTCCTGTCCTAAACCAGTTTCAGCCGTCCAAAACTCAACCCTGTTATTAAGTTTAACAAATGATAATGAAAAATAAAATAAATAAATACATATCACTGACTGGTGATAATAATGACCTCTCTCAAAAGATTATTGAAGAAAATCAATCTTTTACATAATGCTACTTTTAACAGATTTGAACTAAAAAGCAAGGATTAATCAGAAAATAAGTTTCCCTTGTTGACTGCGGTCTGAGTTGTGCTTGAAAATCAAAAAATGGAATGACCCATTAAAGATAAGAAATAACTTTATTTTCCACACATTCCAGGAAATTGAGACATTTGCCATACTTCTTGATAAGCTTATAAAGCCAGGAAAAACTCAGGGTGTTTGCACACGGAAGAAGCGTTTAATGTCTCATTTGACTTCAGCCTTGCTTCCTCAGAGCAGGAATTTGCAACTAGGGGGCTAACTATGATGCTATTTTTAACTGATTTGAACTAAAAAACAAGGGTTAATCGGAAAGTAAGTTTCCCTTGTTGGCTGTGGTCAGAGTTGTGCATGAAAGTCAAAAAGTGGAATGACCCATTAAAGATAAGAAATAACTTTATTTTCCACGCAAGTACCAAGGGCATTGAGACATTTGCCATACCTCTTGATAAGCTTATAAAGCCAGGAAAAACTCAGAGTTTTTGAACACGGAAGAAGCGTTTAATGGCTCATTCGACTTCAATATTGCTTCTTCAGAGCAGGAATTCGTAATTAGGCAGTG
Source organism: Uloborus diversus (assembly GCF_026930045.1). Taxonomy (NCBI): domain Eukaryota; kingdom Metazoa; phylum Arthropoda; class Arachnida; order Araneae; family Uloboridae; genus Uloborus; species Uloborus diversus. The sequence goes on from NC_072739.1 coordinate 37,498,630, forward strand.
AAGTTCAATCACTGGCTTAGGAAACGCTGAGGCAAACTGGTTAAACTACTACGAATGGGAGATATTTTTTAGGTGAAACGAATGAAAGAAACTTGATTTCTTTCAGTAGTTTGCTTAAAAATCTATCACATAACTTGAGATCTTGCTTCAAGATTTGAAAGTTTCACTTTCTCCATCTTTTTTATTCCTTCTCAATGATTGCTTCCAAAGCGCTTTCCGCCAAGATTCTTCTTCAAAGTCGGAAACATATGGAATTCACTTGGTATGAGATCAGGACCGTATGGCGGATGGTGTAAACGCTTCCAACAAGAGTTACAATATGAGTTTGCTTTGTCGTCACCGAGAGTGGTCTCTCATTGTCATCCAATATGAGAAACGAGCTGATCTGTGCCTCGCATGACTTCCTTTTACTCCAATTCAATGTCATTTTCCCTATTATTGGAAATTTTAATGTGATTCATTAGTTTACTCTCTAAATATCACCAACAGTGTGCCAAATTGAAGCCAGATTTTAAAAAAAAACACCAAATTTGTCACCAAGTTGGCGACAAAACTTGGCGACCAAAAGACTGGCGATATATCGCCAAGTATCCGCCAAATTATAACACCACTTGAGTATCCATCGAAATTAACAATGATTTCCCCCCAAAAGTAGCAAGTGATCCCTTTAGAAACACCCGAATGCAACCAAAAAGGGAGGTGCACAACTAGACCCCACTAGGAGTCTACGTACCAAATTTCAACTTTCTTGGACATACCGTTCTTGAGTTATGCGACATACATACGCACATCCGCACATACGCCATACATACAGACGTACATGCAGATGACACGAGAAAACTCATTGTAACTAACTCGGGAATCGTCAAAATGGATATTTCGCGTGTCTATATGTTCTTAGGCACTTATCCACGTGTGGTCGAGTCGAAAAAAAAAAACTCAACATTAATTTGGGGGTGAGTAATATGGAAGTTAAGGTCGCGTTTAAAATGAAGTAAAAAAGATCTGAGAAGGCCAGGACGCTTTTTCTGAACCACCTCTTTCAATTTTGACTGTGTATCACAGTACTGCGTAGCATCGTCGCTATGCAAAGCCCTGATGTTTTCCTCTATGGCTTTTTCGAAGTTTATAAGAGGTATGACGAATGTCTCAACTTGCTTGGTACTTTGTTGGCAAATAAAGTTGTGTCGTATCTTTCATGTCTTCTTAATTGTTTTACTTTCATACACACATCTGTCCACAATCGTCAGAGGAAACTTATTTTCCGATTCACCCTCATTAGGGTGTGGTTCAAAAAAACTTTTTTTCAGCTAGAGTCCCGGACACCCCTTATTTTTTAGCCATACTTATTTTTTACCTATTTTTTTTTTAGCTTCTTGCTCAAATTTTAAGAGGGTGCTCAGTGACCCCTCAATTTAACATTAGCCGTAGCATAGAAAATGTCACAAATTTAGAAACATTTAATTTCCCCAGCTGTTTTTTTGTAAATAATTACTTTATTGCAATGTATATGCATATTACTCGTGTATATTACAATATATAGCATTATTTTTTCATTTCAATGTATTTTTTAACCCCTTCCCCATACGTATGAAGTTTGAGGGGGCTAATTATCCTTTTTCAGTTGAAATAGGAAGCTTAACACTAGAACGACTGACATTTTCTGTATACCTAGAAAGACTGAAGGGGCCGGTGTGGCCCCTACCCATCTTTGGAGTGAATTCTTTTAAAAATTCTTCCTGAGGGAGTCCACATACCTGATACACCTTCTTTCATGACTAAATAAAAACTTAGTACTGAATTATTTTTAGTTTTTCTCTCTATACTGGGCAAAAGGTTGAATTAGTTTTCCTTTCTACGAGCAATGGCCACCGTTAGGATGGTAAGCAGTCGGTACTGTTTATAGCATTTGGATAGCCAACCGGCTGCATAAAGAGGAAGTTACAGGTTAAACTAGAGTGAATGGCATTTTTTTATGCTACAACAATTAGGAGAAAGGAAAAAAATAAATTTTTTAATTGTCAAAATGCTTAGGGGCCACTGTGGCCCCTCCCGTCTTTCTAGGTATAAGGATCAATATTAACAGTACTATGAGGCGAATGATTAAATGATTAAACAAGCATTCAAATAGTGTCATATAATGAAAAGTCAGAAAATTCCATGAAGTTCCGTTAGATATTATCCGAGTTATTAAACAACAAACTACGCGAGGGACCACACAGGCCCCTCCGTCTTTCTAGTGTCTTCCAGTATATTACTATCCACAAGTCTAAAAATATTGAGGGGAGTCCTGTTATCTAGAAGAAACTTTTTTTTACATGTATTTTTGAACCACCCTAACCCTCATACCACAATACACGAAAATTTTATGATACAATGCTTGCTGGTTAGCAGTCTAAACAAATGAATCTTGTATAGTTGAAGTGTATAGTTAAAAAAAAATTCCCTCTTAATTATGAAATTTTAATTTAGCGATATCGTTTATAACTGGTGATTTTTTGAAATAGGTAATACGAGGCTTATGCATAAAACAGAAATGGTAATTAGGAACCAGTAATAAAGATTTTATGGACGATGTCCTTCACTACACTTATCAACATTATTTACGGCGTATAACGTAATGTATTTTTATTTCTTATTAATCTTAAATGATGGAAATTAGTAATCTGGAAATTTTGTATTTTGATGAAGTCTTGCTGCTGAAGTTCATCCAGATAGGTGTTTTTTTCCAGAAAAAAAAAAGTTATTTTACACAGAAAACCCCTTTTTTAATAAAGTTTGCTTGAGTGCAGCTCTCAAAATAATATTAATAATGTCAACATGCAGACGATTTGTAACTATGGCGACGAAAATTTCGTTCCCTAAATAAATATTAAAAACAACCGTAGCCATGATAATCTGAAAAATGAAAAAATGAGAGCAAAATCAATTTTGGTCAAGTGAGGATAATAAGCAATTTGTGATTGCTCCAAAAAAAAAAAAAAAAAAAAAAAAAAAAAAAAAAAAAAAAACAATTCCTACTTAGGCAAACAAAGAAAAATTTCATTTTTTTAATTAAATAACTACAATTAATATAAATATGCATATAGATAAGACAGAATCACAATATTGGGTGAGAAAATAAAGAGTGAATCTAATTAATGAATTAGTATTTGAAAACACCGTATTAACATCAAGTGTCATCCACTACAAGTTTAAAAAATATGTATTTGAACTCGAGTTAATGATTAAAAATTATTTTCTTAACGTCTGAAAATTGTAACAGAATGAATGAATATTTATAGGGAAAGTGAAATTGTAATAGGAATTGGAAAAAAAAAAAAAAAAAAAAAAAAAAAAACGACATTGTCCATATCTCTAAGATACGCAAGAACGCGTGATACCTCTAAGAGTTTCACAAAACGGAAGAGTTATTGATTTAGCCCAATAAAGAGGAGGAGGGGGCAAGAATCTCAGCACTAATGCGACAATCTGTCACGGATAATAAAAGTCCATTTCATTTTTGGTGATGGAAATTGACATTCATTGATTCTGTCAGCCAATTTGGCGATTATAATTAGTAAAGGTAATCGGTGAAAGTTTGCTTCTGCTTTTGTTTCTTCTGAACTCCCCATCTGCTGCAATTACCCATGTTCATATTTCTTTCATTTTGTTTCTTTATTCCTAAATTAAAAATTGATGTTAGTCTGAGTAGACGAAACATTTTTGTACAACATATTTATCTTATGAAATGTTTTCATGTCATTCACCAGTTGGTCTACCCAAATTGCTGATTTCGACGTTAGACGATGTCTTCGGATCGATGTTCATTAAAAGTAGCAAAACATTTTTTATGAAATAGTTACGGTTAAAAATTAATGGTTGCCTTAACTCAGGGGTGACTGTGAGTTCATCAAAAAATACCTGAAAGTTTCAAAGCGAGAACGGGGGGGGGGGGGGAGGAGGGGGGTAATCTTCGGCCCCTATTACCCACTATTTCCTAGAATTTAATACTATGGCATCTATGCCATAGTATTAAATAGTTCAATAGTCAGAGTCCTAATAGTGTGTGTACATTTGATTAAAATTTTAATGGGTTACAAAGTTACTTTTGAGCTGGTGTTATACAAAATTATCTTGACATTTGTCCATCTTAAGGGATAGGTGTCCATCTTAAGGCTCTTGCAGGTATATTTGATGAGTATTATATAATTTTTAAAACATTTGCGGAGGTAGGGAGATAAAAGCATAACAAAAAAACACATAATTCCGGTATTTTCGGACATAAAAATACCGGAAATACGTCCGAAAATACCGGAAATTCGGTAAAGTACCGGAACACAATCACCCCTGCCTTAACTATAAAGATGTGCAAATTGAAGCTTCGCGACCAAAAATTAAAATTTGAATTGCTTGTCAGAACTTACTTTAGATTCTCTGCACTAAATTCTTTCTCCAGGAATTGGTAGAACTGCTGTCTACCTGCAGGATCCCGAAGTAGTTCCTGCAGGGAGAATGCCCACCGCTTGACCCGTCGGGCGGATACTTCTTTGCTGTTGAAAGAAACAGGCTAAATCGTATCGAAAAATATGCTCAGAAAACGCGTAACATTTCACGGACCATATGATAATGTTTAACACAGGCAAGAAGTGCATTTCACACATTTTCAATCAGTGCTGGTACAGTGCAAAAAAAAAAAAAAAAAAAAAAAAGAAGAAGAACCGAAACGTCACCGATTATTTCTGGGAAACGTTCTGGGATTTGACGGGTATAGTGAAACCTGTGTAAGTTGAGCACTTGCGGTTCACTACTTTAGTGGTCAACTTAAACAGGTGGTCAACTTATAGAGGTTGAATTATATGATAAAGATCTAATTCTCTGTACTTGAAAATAGTGGTCAACTTAGACCGGTCGACAACTTACAAGGATTGTCAACTTTTACAGTATCTACCAGTTTCCTGTGTAAATCAAGTATCTTTGCGCAAAAGTTTCCTGAATTGCTACAAGTCGCTCAAATGCAAACTTATCACTATTGCAAAAAATATTTTTATCAATCAGTATCAAAAAATACTCAGTGCTTAAATCAAGTGTTTCGCTTTTGGATGAACTACGGTCCACTTAGATTGACTGAGCCCCAACCTTAGAGCAGGTAGTAGTAACTGGAGGGAGCAAGTTCAATGATTGGCTAAAGAATCGTTGAGGCAAAGATTCAATGTCACATGCTTCACCTACGACGAATGAGAGACACGTTTTGCAAATGTAGAGCGCAATATTAAATTTGCTTCTTGATGATCATAACATGGAATCGCGGTAGAAAGCAAGAGTCAGCGTTCAGTGCGCCAATGGAATACGTGCCTAAGTTCATCATTTGTGACGTCATCAAAACCACGCCTTGTTTGAAAAATCGAACATTTTAAAAAATTAATTAAAAAATAACTGTTGGGAAAATGAACGTATTTTCTGGGTCCATGTTATTTATTTATTTATTTATTTATTGGCTCATTCTATCAACTTCAGTAACTAAAAGTAGTACTTTTGACTGAAGGAAACCATCCCATTATAAATATTTCAGACGTTCGTTTATGTTCCATAAAATGTTCTTATCAACTTAAACCGAATTTTCCGATCAAAAGCTACTGAGAAAACTATGGAAAATTCGTATGCTTCTTCCATTGTATTCAAAAATTGAACCTTTCTGGTACTGCAACAATTCTATCATGCTCAATGAAAATGATGAAAACCCACTCCTTGAAATGACAGACTAAATTCATGAAATTTACAAAATATGTGAGCAAGTATTATAACATTTGCATATAAAGAGTATCGAATGGGCAATAGACAAATGAATCAATAATTAAAAGAAAAAAAGAAACACATTTGAACTTAAGGCTTCATTTCTAAAGCGTTTCGAAAGAAGCATAGAAAGAGTTCTTCGTTCAAGTGTTTTTCGTTCAATTTTCAACTGTTCAAAACCTCAACATTAGCGCCTGCGGGTAAATTCAAGGCAAACATCAATCCCGAACTTACAGGCCAATTTGCTTGAAACAAACTTTGTGGGAAAAAGTTTTTGATGTAGAACATGTATAGAAAATATATTTTTGATTTGAACAATTTTCCATTCAATTTTGAACAGTTCAAATCTTTTAACATTAGCACCTACGAAGAAACTAAGAGTCAATATAGATCTTTTTAACTTTCTTAACTTAAATTTTTTCTATAGATTTTATTTACACTTTTACGCACGAGTTCTTATCTTACTCATGTCTTAGCACAAAATTTCAACTTTTTACAAATATATTTAATTGGTTTGATGTGCATTAAAAAAAAACCCATTTTATTCGAGTTCATTTTTCTACATAACGCAAAAATAAATAATATCTGATTTTAATCCTATGTTCCTTCTTATAGACATACTCTACTCCGTGTTATTTACGACGTATTTCATTCTATGAAAGGGAAGAATGCCATTCAATATATTTCGAAACTATAATAATCTTCCTTCACATTACTCAAACCCAGTTCTCTTGGAACAAAACCCACACAACCTCTGGTTTATTTTTGGAAACATGTTTCGCAAAATGCACTTCAAAATGAAAAAAAGAAAAAAAAAAAAAAAAACGGTAGGTGTACTAGAGGTTAAGTTAAGATAAATTACATTTTTTTAAATGAAAAAATTCATTTTACAAAATTACATAAAGAGTACATAAAAAGTGAATAATGCTTTTTTCTAACATAACATGTATTTAAATGTTTTTGCTCAGTTTTGGCAGTGCATTTGAAAATGTAAAATTTTCTAATTGATTATTGAAAATAATCAATGATATTCGAAATACTTTTCTTTGAATGAATATATAGACGAATGAATAAACTAATAAACGAATAAAATAATATAAAGCCATGAATGAATGAATAAATACATGAGTTAATAAACGATTGAATAAATATGTGAATAAATCAGTAGATGATGAATCAATAAATGAGTGAATAAATAAATGAATGTACGAGAACTAATTGATGAGTGAATAATTCAATAAATAAATGAATGAATAAATACATTAAATAAACTATTTCACTCAGTCTTATTTACTTTGGCCAAAATGCATTTGACCAATTGTACTACACATTCAGAATCAAAATGGCCTAGTATTTATTTAATAATCTCTGTACAGAACTTCAGTATGTCTTAATCTTAATGTAACAAGAACGTTTATGCAATAACTTTATGATTTTGTAATAGCAAAAGTTATTTTTGATGTACCCCAACATATTGCAACTTCAATAACAAACTTTGAAAATCGCTTACATTAAGATGTACCTAAATTTTCAATGGTCACTATTTTCCGACTTTAGTTGGGGAAAACCTAAACTGGCAGCGTCATAATGCTGAAATTAGGATCTGCGTAGCCTTCACAATACTAGCAGGTTAGGTTTGGCCAACTATAGAATCAACTAAAGGTTTAATAACATAGTTAAATATTGCCAGATAGGTGGTGCTTCAAGCAGAGTAAAATATTTTAACATTTCACTTTGGTCCACATTTCGTAACTTGAATTTTCTCTCTCTTTTTATGATTTTAAAGAACATTATTGGGTATTTCTACGGGTAACTGACTGACATGTTTGAAGCAAAAAAAAAAAAAAAAAAACGCATTTTGTAACATTCAACGCAAAATATATATTGTGCAAAAGATCTTTTGCCCTGAAATATAGTATATTTTAAGCTGAATATAATAGTATAGTTGAATTTCCGAAATACATTTTGGATGATTTTTAAATATTTATTAAAAACATGTTAACTGATTGACATTTTAAGAAGCATGTCAGTCAGCTACCATGCTTTTAAGATTTTTTTTTTTTTTTGAATCATCCAAAATATTTTTTGAGAATTTAAGTATGCCACTGAATTTAGCCTAAAAAATACTATGCTGCACGGGAAAAGTTTGCTTTTTCCAATGTATAATTTACGTTAAATAATACAAAATACGTTTTGTCTTGCTTCAAAAATGTCAGCCAGTTACACTTGGACTTATTATAAAAATTTTCTTGAACCAATTTTCTAATAAGATTACTTTTATTTATAAAATAATACAGATATACGATAAAGTGTATAATTGCAGTAACAATTAAAAGTTTAAGTTTTTTTATTAAAGTTTTTTTTTTGAGTAAAAATGCAATTTTTTCTTTCTTTTTTTTTCTTTTTAAGCATTTTTAATGGGCAGATAACAGCTATATTAATATTAGGTAGTAAAAATGCAACAATTTCCTAGAAATCACTTTTTGATTTTCAGAAAACGATGCAACTTTTGCAAATGAATATGAAGAGTTTCTTACTAAAAAAAGAAAAAATCTGTCAACGTAAAGATAAATAAATAAAAAAAAAAAATACTCCTTTTATTCTAAAAGTCTTCCAGTTTTTGCTCCCTTTGTTCTGATTTGATAAGCTTCAGAAACATATTTCCAGCGGCGCTTGGCATTTTATCTCAACACTTTAATGCAATAGAAATACAATTTACTGAAGCAGAAAAAAGTGACTGGGAGTTTCTGGAGAGTATTACAAAGCAGGATGGTCTTTTCTGGAAACAAATTTAATTTACTTTCAGTTCTGTCAGTAGTTTGGATTACAATAATTTGAAAAACGAACTTTAGTTTTTTGTAGTTTATTTTATTTGCTTATTTATTTAGGTCGGAAAATACGATTATAAATTTTTACGGATAATTGTTTTATTTATTTATTTTTTTAAACAAATTCTTAAAGAGAGTAATGCAGAGGAAAACGTTTGTGCAGCATTGGTTTTACGTTACAATCAAAAAATCAGGAGATATTTTTAAAAATACTCTTTCAAAAAGAGCATTTATAGCAGTGACTGCCGAACGGTTTATACCTGCCCCCCTCCCTCTTTGCCATACAAAAATTGTTTTGCCTCCCTTTATTTTTTTATAATAATCTGATTTTGTGAATTCCATCCTGGTGCTGCAATTTTTTACTGGATTATAAAAATAATACCACATTTTTCCTAAAGTATTTTCTGTACAATTAACAAAACGTTAAAAATGCAGAAAAATATATTTAAAATAGTAAGACATTAGGAAAATATTGATACAATATAAATGCGATGGACGGGCTTTGGAAATTTATCGTTGTTTTTAGTGCAGGCGCTCAAACTTGAAAGCCACAGTGATGATGTTTTGCTTACTTATTTTCCAACTTCAATTTATCCCCTCTTTTTTCGTTCAAAGCTTTTAGTAACAGCTGCGTGTCCCCCCCCCCTCTACGATAGACAGGGGCTATGGATACATTGCATCTAGTACACACTGTCTAATCATACTTGCTATGGTTCCTTTTATGGAACCTATGCTCGCGGGGACATGTAACGGGTAACTGATTATTCCCACATATAACACTAGACTTTACTATTCCAATTACTACATTAGTTATATACATAATTCTATATACAATACAGAGCGTGTCGCCAATGCACACATCTCCGGAGTTCGTTCCGATCTGCTCTGTCCAGAGAATTAGAGCCGCTATAAAGATAGGCCGACGCATCAGCTTAAGTCTAGCCATTTTGGATCGGATTTTTCATTGCTGCGCTGCTAGGGTTGCCATAGCAAAGTTTCGGATTTCGCCAAATTTGCCGAAAATAATATTTTATTTAATAAACAATTCACGTGCCGCGAATAATTGCTCGCAGTGAGCAATCACCAAACGCGATAACTCGCCAGAAAAGACAACAACTCAAACACGCGCTTCGATCCAAAATGGCTGATCGTAAGCTGATGCGTCGGCTCGTATATATAGATGCCTTACAGAGAATATTTTTCCCAGTGGCGTCAGTGCCTTCTGACGTCACTACGATTATGATAGCGGAGTTCGATTAGTTCGATACACCACAATACTGCTGTTCGTAATAATAATGTGTACGTTTCATATTGTCTAAAGTAGGTAAAAGTGTTTTTTTCCCCAAACATCATTAGTATTTTAAAGACATTTTTGTAGAATGCAACTTGACAAGTTAGCAATGTGTTTGCTTCTTTTAACCAATATTGTTTGCTTTCCTAAGCCGAGACTTAACGCCTATTTGGGCATGCGTCAGGTCTGCTGTGATTTTATCAAAATAGGGAGGGAAACCCGGAAGTAAAAGATGCAAAATAAAGTGTTCAAAGACAGCTAGTGCGAGCGGTAAGTGCCCATCCTCAACCTATCGCCCCCTTTTTGAAATGGAATCTGTCCTGAGTGGTAGTCTTCGCTTCCGAAAACTGACAACCGACCGATGGACGAATGACCGATTAATTAAAAAAAATTTCATACGACATGTAATGTGAGCCAACGGACTTCGATTCATACATACTTACGTTTGTTTTTCCATCTCCCAATACTCCGTGCTGTCCGAAATCCACGGATTCGAATACTCAGGTGGCACCAAAAATGGATCGTATTCCTGATACTGTTCGAAATAGTTTATGTACCTTTTTAGAAAAAAGAAGAAAAAGAAATCTTTATAAATTTCTCGAAAAAAAAAAGAAAAAGAAAACAAACTTCAAAATCAGTTAAATGAAAATTATTGATGAGCCGCAAAACGAACGTAATTAAACGCAAATAGAGAATAAAGGTACAGTCAAGGGATTACATGCTGTTCAGTGGACGCCGGTTAATTGAATCAGTGGTTAATTTAATCTACCTCTTTAATGAATCAAATCATCAAAAACAGAACAAAATCCAGCTTTACTGAACTAGCAGCTTTATGGAATCAAAACTTTTTAAAACAGACGTGATTCATATAAGCGGCGGCCACTGTAGTCGGGCGGGGGGAGGGGGGAGGCACAGTCGTCCTGCGAAGTACAGTGAGAAGTCCCTTTAGTTTTCTCAAGACTTTGGGACACGACGAAAGCTTCGAAATAAAGGAATATTCAAGTTATACGGCTTCGAGTTATCTAGAGTTGATTTCAGTAGAGCTTCGTTTATCCGTACTAACTAGGACCAAAGGCAATCCCAATGATCAAAAATCCGGATAGTATGGGCAACATCATCATCATCATCATCATCGACTCGACAAGCCATTGTGGGTCCTGGTCTTTTCCATAAGTTTCTTCCAGTTGGATCTATTTTTCACTTGACTTTTCCAATTTGGGGATTTGATAGTTTTGAATTCTCTTTCCAAGCAATCCAGCCATCTAGTTTTTGGTCTGCCTCTCGGACGTTTGCCAGTTTAGGATCTTTTTTGCATTTAGGATCTTAAGTGGCATGGATAATAGTATGGGCAACAGGCAAAACAAATCCTGAAATTAGCAGACTCACCGTTTCTTATGATTAAAAAGAAAGTTTTATTCCCAAAATTACATTGGATTGTTTACAAGACATTAAAACGTTTTAAAAAATCCCATAATTTTTTAGCAAAGAATTGGCCCACTGTCTTTTGTTTTAAACACACGTGGGGTGTAAATGAACCATTATCACGTTCAGACTTTTCTCAAAAATAAACCAAAATAAAAAGTAAATGTTTAATGTACTTAAGTTCTTGCTATCATAATTTATCTATGTGAAGAGGAATAGTTTTAGAGGATACACATTTCATCCATTCAAATAAATCTAAACAAACAAACTATTTAATTGAAGGTTCATACTTTTGGAAGCATTCAGACAGCTATACCAATAAAATCTTATTTTAATATCTTTATTTTAATTTCTTTTGTTGAGGTTTTACGATTAAATGTCAGAGGTAATAACCTTAACTTACGACTCACACACTTTAGAAGTCTTGACATTACCCCTGTCAATCTTTTTCTGAATCATACGAATCTGAAAAAGAATGGATAATATGAGGTGCAATTCAAGGGTTAGAAACTGATAAGTGAAGTCAAGTCCAAACTCCGTTTGGTTCTGAAAAATGCGCAAAGCAAATATCAACTTTGCATGAAACATCATGCAATCTACTACAGTTGAAATTGGAGTTTAATTTACATTGAACAGCAATAACGACAACAGCATTTCGCATATCAAAACTAGCAACGCTTTTAACCAATCAAATTCCGAGTGCATTAGTTGCCCCGGCAGCAATCGTGGCATGATAGATCAATTAATATCTTTGCTGAGTGACAACTTTCTGATTACAGTTGTCATTCGCTCCGTGAGTGAAAATTCCGCTTGAATAAACTGAGAAAAAACGATGTTAGTTACGAACTTTATGCATGAGTTTCGGGGAAACAGGGAATAGTGATGGACATAATCGAGTTCCCTTAACTGAATCACTCGATTATTCAAGATCAATCGAGAACTCATTATCACTTTTCGAGTTCTAGAGGAGTAAACTGCTCGAGATCTCGATTAGCCTTCATAATGCTGTGAGTGTGGGTTTGCTTCAACTATAGATAAAGATTGGTAAGTGAATCTGAAAATGTAAGCTGTGTTCGGGGTCTGTTTTAAAAAATTTCAAAGTGGTTGAGGTTAAGCATGAATCAAAATTTACTGATTGAGTCATATGTTCTGCCTGTATAAGGGGGAAAATGAGTCTGTTTTTGAAGAGGATTATATTTGCACTAAATGTGCTGAACTCTCAGACTTAAGACTTAAGATGCTAGTTTTGGAAGCCCAGTTAGCATTAGGGTGTAAGCCAGTTGTAGAGGGTATAAATGTTCCAGAGATTCAGGGGGAAGTTTCAAATGAGGAGTTAGATTGGGAAACTAAGGGTGTAATTTTGGGGGATTCTATGGTAAGGGAGGTGGGTAACACAGTTGGGAGAGTAAAGCGTAAGGTGGCTAGGTGTTGTTTACCAGGGGCTCGGGTGAAAGACGTTAATTTGGTTGCTGAAAAGAAGGGAGTATTGAATAAGGAGGACATGGTTACTTTGTGGGTGGGAACAAATGATGTAGGCCACAGTAAAAATGAGGAGTTTTCTAGGGAATGGGAATCCCTGTTGGATAAAGCAACCAGCTTTTCGACGAATGTCCAAGTGGTTGGTTTGCTTCCCAGGTATGGAGTGCATAGGAGCTGGCTAAATCAACGTGCGAGGTGTATGAACTTGCTACTGAAGTCAATTTGCGAAAAGCGCAGTATCAGGTTCATTGATGTATGGAGTCACTGTAAACGGGATTGGATTGCTAGGGATGGCCTGCATCTGAGCTCTACAGGGGTCAAAATGGTTAGTGGATTAATTTTAAGGGCTTCGGAGTCAAAAAACTAAGTTGGAATGGGGGGCATGGTTCAAGCACCAGGTATCGAGAGAATGAAATGCTTTTGGGTATTGCTAGAAATGGAAATAAAGTGACAAACAAGAGTAGTAATGTTAACAATTGTAAATTAGGAAATTTCAGGGTGTTAAATAAAAGCAACTTAGGCATGCTTAAAGTTTTCTATACCAATGCTCGCAGTATTAGGAACAAGATGGATGAATTGAAAAGCATAGTTATGGATGAGAAGTTGGATGTTATCGGAATTACAGAGACATGGGCTACCGAATCTGATGCAGAGTTATTACATATTGCTGGGTATAATTTATTCAGACAGGATAGAGTAGGTAAAAGAGGTGGTGGGGTTTTATTTTATGTTAGAGACAATTTTATTTGCAATGAATTGGTCATAAATGATAAGCCTACTGATATTGATATGGTTTGGCTGGAGTTGATGAGCAGTAAGGGCATAAAGCTACGCTTTGGAAACATTTATAGGCCACCTAATTCAAACCAGGGACAAGATGAACAGATGTACCGTATTATTAGTGACATGTCTAGTAAGGGATCCGTTATCATAATGGGGGATTTCAATTTTCCGGGTATTGATTGGAATAATTTTTATCCTGGTAATGGCAAAGAAGAGGAATTTTTAAAAGTAATTGGTGACTGTTTCTTAGATCAAGTTGTAACTCAGGGAACTCGAGAGGAGGCCATTTTGGATCTAGTTTTTTGTGACATAGGTAGTTTTGTTCAGGGGTTGAGTGTAGGGGAGCATATTGGAGATAGTGATCATAACAGCATTAGGTTCCGGGTTAAATTTGAAGTGTGCAAAGATGATAATTTTAGGTTTGTGCCCAATTTCAGAAACACCGATTTTGTTGCACTTAGGCAGAGCTTGAAAGAGGTTTTTTCGTCGGGGTTGGAAAATAGCGACGTAGATCAGCAGTGGACGGAATTTAAGGATAAACTTGCTAAAACTGTTGGGGACTATGTTCCATTTAGGAGAAAAGGTGTTAGTACCAAAATTTGGCCCATGTGGTTCTCCAGGGAGACTAAAGAAGCTCTTAATTATAAGCAAGCCACTTTTCGTAAGTTTAAAGAAACTGGTAAGAGTGCGGAGAGGCTCCAGTATGGTAAGGCAAGGCGAAACTTTAAGTATTTGGTACGGATTCAGAAAAGGGAATTGGAGCAAAGGCTGGCAGATGACATTGATGGGAACCCTAAGAGGTTTTTTGCTTACGCTAATTCTGGGAAAGCTCGAAACAGTCAAATTGGGCCTTTGGTTGATGAGTATGGAAATTTAATCCAAAACGATAGGGATATTGCAAATGTTCTAAATAACTTTTTTTCCAGTGTGTTTAACGATAACTGTATCTCAACAGTTGACACTAACAAGACACAAGCTATTATACAGCTTGAGGATTTTGTATTTTCCAGGGAGGAGGTTTTATTTCATTTGAAAAAGATTAAAGCAACTAAAGCTCCGGGACCAGATAATATTTATCCAAAAATTTTAGTTGAATGTGCAGAGGAATTAGTGGATGTTATTTTGAATATTTTCAATGCTTCTTATAACTCGGGGACGGTGCCAGAGGACTGGAAGCTGGCTAACATAACGCCACTCTTCAAGAAGGGGTCTAAAGGTATTGCTGGGAATTATAGACCTGTAAGTTTGACTTCGGTGATTTGTAAGATTTTCGAAACTTTGATCAAAATTAAGATCATGATGTTCTTAGAGACTAATAGTCTGTTGACTAGTTTGCAGTATGGTTTCAGGAAAGGTAAATCCTGTACTACTAATTTATTGCATTTCTACGACAAGGTTACCTCAGCTTTAGATAACAAAAAATGTGTGGATGTTGTTTATATTGATTTTCAAAAAGCTTTTGACAAGGTACCGCATGTTGCTCTTCTCAGCAAGTTAGCTGACATTGGAATAGGAGGAAAAACTTTACTTTGGGTTAGAAATTGGCTTACTGGTAGGAAGCAAAGAGTAGTTGTGAGAGGAAATCATTCTAATTGGAGTGATGTTTTAAGTGGGGTTCCTCAGGGATCAGTTTTAGGGCCTCTTTTGTTTATTATATTTATGAATGACATCAATGAAAATATTTCTGGAAGCATGAATTGTTTTGCTGACGATGTAAAAGTTATGGGGATTGTCGAAAATGAAGAACAAGTAAAACAGCTGCAAGAGGATTTAGATCATATTACTAAGTGGGCAGATAAATGGGGTATGGCAGTTAATGTAGGGAAATGTCAAGTGCTACACTTAGGTCATGGAAATAAGCGTATGAGATATCATTTACAGGGTTCAGTCATAAATCAGGCAGAAAATGTTATGGATCTGGGTGTCTTTATAAATCAGGACTTCAAGTTTAGTCAACAGTGCAGTATTGCTAGTAACAAAGCCAACAAAATGCTTGGGTTCATCAATAGATCTGTTTCAAACAAATCTAAGAAAGTTCTTCTGCCTTTATATAGGAGTTTAGTAAGACCTCATTTGGAGTATGCCGTTCAGTTTTGGTCGCCTTATCTGAAGAAAGATATTTTTGTATTGGAAAGGGTTCAAAGAAGGGTAACTAAATTAGTAAGGGGACTCTCAGATTTAGATTATGATACCAGACTTAATAGGCTTAACATGTATAGCCTGGAGCAAAGGAGAGTCAGAGGGGACATGATTCAGTTATTTAAATTTATCAAAATGAAAGATGTAAATGGATTAAATTTTTGCGGGGAAAGCAGGACAAGGGGTCATTGTTTTAAGCTATTTAAATCTCAGGCTAACTTGGAAATCAGGAAAAACTACTACTTTAGCAGGGTCGTGGGCACTTGGAATAGCTTACCGGAAGAGGCGGTAATGAGCAAGGGAGTGGATAGCTTTAAGAGGGCCATTGATCTTCATTGGGGACTAATTAATTGACTAGGACCAGCCTAGCTGGGCCCAGTGCCTGTTGCTGGTCGTCACATTTGTATTTGTATTTGTATTTGTATCACGGCTCGAGTTCTAGATTGTCATATCTCGAGTTCTCGATTATCACATCTCGAGTTCTCGAGGAGTTAACTGCTCGAGATCTCGACTATCACATCTCGAGTTATAGATTGTCATATCTCGAATTCTCGATTATCACATCTCGAGTTCTCGATTATAACATCTCAAATTCTCGATTTGCAACATTACGAGATCTCAATTCCAATTAATCGAGAAGTCAATCGCTCGAGCTCTCGATTCAAAAGGTCTCGATTGTCAATCACGCAATGGTCAGAACTACTTGATTCCCGAAATCTCGATTATCAAAAGTTCTCGATTATTCCCATCTCTTCAGGGAACCCTTTTTCTCGTCGCCAGATGACTGCTATAGAGTTTCTTTTTTTTTTCTTTTGTTAAACACAACAAAGAAAGTGTAGGTTTAACTTTCTTCAGATCTTAAAGTGAAAAAAATATTTTGAAGTTCAAGTTTTCAAGTTCGTCATATTACCCCTCCTTATGCGCATATGTTGCTGTAAAAACACTTGTTCACGGCTAACAAAAATATATGCTTTTACAGTAAGCGTTTTTTTTTTTTTTTTTTTAATTACTCATTTACTTATAATCATTTGTTTATTTATTAAAGCGTAAATCTACGGAATGAATATTCAATTTTTCATAAAATACGAACTCAAATATCTAGATTGATATTTACAGTTTAAAAAATGATGCAAATTCCTTATACTTTTTAATTTTATTGTTAACTTTCTAACGTGCAAACCAAATATTTTGGGGGAGCTGTGTTAGCTTAAAAGAAATAATTTTTGAAGTTATTTATTTATTTATTATTATTTTTTTAAATTATCAATCTTGAACATCTAAAATTTAAAAATGCATAAAATATTGGAAATCATGCATAAAGCTATAGAATGACTTTGTGTATCATTTTTTAACTGTAATAAAAACTCTGCCTAGAATTAATATTAATATTATTGTTATTAGTATTATTAAATAATTATTTTCAAATTATTCGGTAAATTATTTGGCACCCGATTTGTTAGCCATTTTAACCCAGACGGTTTTAAATTAAAACAATTACTGAAAAAATAGCCTTTACGAAATACAATATTATAATAGAATTTTTCTTTTAATGTACAATGTAAATTATAACCGACCAAGGGAAAAAAATATTATTCTGGAAAAAAGTTAAAAAAAAACTGGACTTATATTTGCCTTTTTTATTTTTCGGGAATTAGAAGCTACAAAAACTTATTGAATTTGCAACTTCAAATCAGAGAGAAAATATTGTCACAGACGCTCTGTTGAATTTCAATTTAAATTCAATACGCTTGCAAGAACTCTAATTTCTATGATACCATTTTGAAACTACAGTATTAAATTGGAATATTTGCTTGCATAGCTCGTATCTGTTAACTCTCTAAAATTGAAATCGCTGATGGCAAACAAAGTAGTAGTACATATCAGATACAATACCAGATATGTAGTCTCGATAAGAAAAATAATTTTACTTGCTTGAGCGGAATTTAACAATACGTGCATTCGCAAGTTCAAAGATGAAATATTATTAATCGGATTAATTCTGACAGCGTTGTTGTATCTAATGCAATTCTGACTATGTTTCGTAAAACAGCGTGAAAAAGATTTGATATAATGTAACAAATTGCTCATTATTCGATTATGTGCGAAGAATACACGCTATTCAATAAAATTCTCATCTAGTGTCATTGTGTTCAAACTACTCCACGGAATTTTTAGAAGCATAAACCAATCACTTTAACATCATCTTCTGCACATAAAACTTATTTCTTACACTTTTTTTCTCTCGCATTAATAAAAAACAGTTTTTTTCCGATTAAATTTCACACAATATAGGCGTCGCAACTTAAAGTAGTCTTTTTTTTTTTTTTTTTTGACACGGTATTTTGGGTCTAAGATAATAAGGGAACCGCTGCTTAAACCATTTAGTTGATAAGTTATTGCACATTAGTGTAGAGCAAATGGTATTCAACGATCATATTTGGGATGACAAGAAATTGGTAAAATCAAAAATGACTTATGTAATATCGTCTACACAGAAAAATTAATTAAAATAACTTCTGTGTCACGATTTCGCGATTAAATAAATTATACGAAAACAGTATTGTGGTGCGTTTTGCACGTAAATGATGTTTCTTTTGGCAAGCCTTAGACGGTTCACACGGTACACCGTCCCTTAATTCATATTATTTCTAAGTCTCATATAACACGGCTTCGATGCAACACTATACATATTGACAAGATTTTTACTATGTACGTGATTAATTAGCGTAAAAGATTAATTTGAAAGTTATTTTTAAAAAAGTCTCGCATAACATGGTTTATAACACCCGACACACAAAGGGAGGGGGTTATGAGTTTGACGTGTCTGTGTATCTGTGTGTGTGTGTGTGTGTGTGTGTGTGTGTGTGTGTGTGTGTGTGTGTGTGTGTGTATATATGTCTGTGGCACTTTAGCGACTAAACGCGTGGGTCGATTTTGGGAAGAAAAAAAAAATTTCGAAAGGAGAGTTGATCGAAAGTGTTCTTAGCTAGACTGAACACTCAACAAATTAAATGACATTAATTAGTGAAGATGCTAATTAAAAATCTCTAAAAGGTTTTTCGCGATTTTTGCAGTGAACACATATTTAAAAATTTAAAAATTTAGTACAGAATAAAGAGTATTTTCCTTCATCTGATAGAATGTGTTTGGAACTTCAATGCTTTATAGAATTCGAACTATAACGTTCTTTTGAAGTAGATTTTAAATACGGTTAAGCCTTTATTCACTCGTTGGGAACGGAATTCATTGTTGGTCGACAAGGAGAGAAAACATAATGAATAAAAAATAAAAAAAAGCCAGGTTCTATTTCTTAACGAACAAAATATACTTGCAATTGATTTTTAATAATAGTATAAGGCTTTAAAATGATTTTCATTTTTCCTTCTTGATTCTACATTTGCGACTTAGTCGGAGTTTAAAAATTTTTTTAATTTTATGATACTACACGGAACGAACTAACCGTTTTATAAGAGGGACGCCTGCATTTCCGACAATTTACAGTGCGAAAGCTTCACATGAATCAGCTTATCACTTCTGTTTAGAAATTACATTATGGACATGTATTATATAACAATGACGTACCTGTTTTTCCGCACTCTCTATCTGCGCTTGAATCTCTGCTTCCGTCAATGGGGCAGCAATAGCGTGGCTGGATTTTGATTGCTGTAGGAAAATTAAAGAGAAAAACTCGTTTTTTGAGAGAAAAAAAAGAATCAATTCTAAAATCTACAGGCTAATTTAACTTCCAACATTAGATAGATTAGATTAGTACAATATGGAAAACCTAAAACCATATATAAATAACTGGTTTCTGATTTAAAAAATCCCTAGATCACCTAACTACCTGAAAAATGAACTATCAATAGAAAAGAAAAAAAATACCACTTTGTTTTCATGAAGAAATAAATTTAATAAAAATGATTACTGGGGGAAAATATGGAATGGGTGGTAGGAAAAACATCGACCATTCGTTTTTTTGTGCGTTTATGGAGCATCTTCTGATTCTTTCTATTTTACATTACCTCTCAATCGATAATTTAACCGATCTTGATTCTTTCTATTTTACATTATCTCTATCAGTTAACTTAGACTTAGCAGGGTCAGCCACATCAAGACTTTAAAATGTATGTCATTTCTGTTGTGCAATACGAAGACATTAGTATCAACATTTCAATGTCTTGTCTTTGGTAATGTAGTTACCACCGTTCAGAACTTTCCTGCATTATAACAACTCATTATTATCACGGGACGCGGGAGCGTCCCGGCCGCCAAGAGAACCAAACGTCAGCAGCCAACAAAAGCAAATCCACCGCCAAGAAAGACGAAAGAAAAAAGCGACTAAGGAACAGTTTGCATGACAGAACAAGTTGGGAATTTTCTGGGTTTTTCACGCCTCTATATCTCAGCCCCATGAAGAACCCCGGAGTTGATTTTTCGTATACTCAATCTCTAGTGGCCCCTGACGACATAAACCAAAATACAATCTCCAGGACAATCAGGAGGAGGAGGAATTCAAGTTAGAAAACCGCTGTTCAAAAAAGTTTTCGCTTTCTTTGACAGGGCTACAGCCCAGACGAAAAAAGGAATCAAGCTGAAATTTTGAACACACATTCCTTGTGCCCTACTGATGTGCCTTTTGTGCCATTTGACTCCCCCTGTCCCCTTGTTTTTACCCCCCAAATTGTACCTTCCCGGGGTTATGTCACAGCCCCTCGGGGGGGGGGGGCTATGGTAATGATTTTTGGTATACATATTCTTGGGGGGGGGCATTGAGTACATATACGAAAATTCAACCCCCAGAGACATCATGGGCTGGTTAAAGTTTGAAAATCACTAATTTCCCTCAAATTCTTATGTACTTACTCTCAGCTCATAGAGTTTGTTAATCTCTGACTGCAATTGCACAAGGTTAGAACAGATCTAACAGTTGTTCAAAGTTGTCTTAGGAAATGAAATTCAACCAAGAGTAAAACAGATCCAACAGTTGCAGCTAGACTTTAAATCGCGAATATCTCAAATTTGCCACAGCGACTTGGCATGCGCGCGGACTTAGCTCATTGTGCTTTCTGTTTTAAGATTTCATGTTGTTTGTAAGCTCATTGGGCTTTCTTTTTTAAGATTCCATAATGCTGTCCCCCCCCCCATTTTTGCCGATACGAAATTTCCTTCCCCCTGTTTTCAGTTTTGATATATTTAAGGGGGGGGGGGATTTTAAATGTCGGTGCGAAATTAGGGTTAAACCATCAGAATATTTTGCGTGACATATTATATGAAACTATACGCATATGAATATGATACATCTTACTTTATAATTGGAAGCGAAAAATAGCCTTTTTTATTGGTTTGCTTATTTTCTAAATTAATGCATTTCTCACAAACATAACACATTATGAATTGAAATTATATGAAATACGTGTGTGGATATCCGTGTTTTGCAGTAATTTGCTAACAGACAAAATTTTTGCAATTAATTTAATCAAGACTTTTAAAGAGCTAAGTCCGCGTGCATCATGCGCAGTCGCTGTGGCAAATTTGGGGTATCCGCTATTTCACGTCGAGTAAAGTAGTATAGCTCTTCTGACAATTTCAATTTTAAAATATTTAATGGCATAGTTTTTTTTTTTTTTGCTTGGTAATAACATGCGTTATTTCGTCTTTTTAATGAACTTTTAAACAAAACTAGGCATTAAACAAGAACAAGACAAAGACCTCCAACAAAAGAAAGATAAATCTCCAAACAATTAAAAGTATCCCATAAAACGTAAAAAACTTAAAACGTAAATACGATGTTTTTTCTTAAAACGTACATACGATTTAGGAAAAAAAGTCATAAAATAAACAGTGAAAAGCTAGAATAAAATAGCCCGCAAACTGTAAAACATTTAAAAAAAACCTTCATGAAAATGTTGAATAATCCGTCAAATAAAGAAGCTAATAAAATTTATTTCGAAGTTGTAAAATACTCGAAAACAATATAATTTAAAATATAGTATTTTATTATCCAAGAAGTTTTCTATGCAACAGAGAGGATACAAGGATTGCAATAAAATTTAAACAGTCCAATTCTCGCAAAACGAACATAGAATCTAAATGGTCAGAAAATAACTTGACGGTAAATTGGACTTGCCATTATTGTTCCTTAAAAACACAAAACAGGGTTGTTTCAATTGAACATTTTCTGACTTGAAGTTCTCAATTCTAAAAATACAGACAAAGTAATAATATCAATGCAAAAAGATGTGATATCTCATCTTTTTGCTCACCAAGCAACCACTTCACTTTGAAAAACTTTTCGCCAAACAGGATAAACAATTTAAAGGATCTATCCATATTTCTGAAGAGTTGAAGGTGGGAGGAGGTTCTAACGGAAGTAGATGTGATGAAAGAGGAGAACAGGGAGGATGATAGTTTGGTAGATACTTGGCGGGAAAACTAGATATCATAACTTTTTAAGGCTGAATGTTTTGGGGTTTAGGATAAAGGCCTTCTTTTTTGTGCGGAAAAGTTAAAGGTTTTCTTGGCGGGGAAATTTTTACGACAGGGTTGTTTTTAATGAGATTATTACTTTTTTTAGTTATACACTGTCTCTTAAACAGGAAGTTGGTATCCAGAACTATTGTCATACTAACACCATTGCGAATCAGAATCATTGAAAGTTTCCACAAAAGTGTTTAGGAAAACTTTAGGAAAAATGTTTTTCAAATCAATTAATTTTTTGTCAATTCTAATAGATTTGAGAAATCTATTTATTTTTTTTCACATCACCATATTTTCCATGCCTAGTGAAAATTGTGAACTAACAGTCAATATAACAACAAAATATTTTATTAGTACTTAATAGATGCATTGCCGCGTGATGTTTGAGATCTCTGAAAAATTGTAGTCTATCTATGGTGATTTTTATAGAGTAATGATTAAAACCACCGTAGCCGTTTAGCAAACTTACTAAAACCTCTTTTATTAAGTAAACGAACTTTCTTTTCAACGGGAGTAAATCCATTATTAGATCTTTGTTATTTTTCCAATGAAAGTTAATGATTCTTCAAATGGCCATTTACTTACCTTTGTGTATCGAGGTAATAAATTCACTTTGAATGCCTTTTTGAGGTCAATTTCTGTTGTGTTGACGCAGCCAGGCTGTAAGAATGACATTTACTGAATAAATCGTTTCTTAGGATTAATGGGGTAACAAGACAATAAAAGGTTTTCTTAACTTCTTAACTAAAAAAATTTCAGACCAAATGGCTTAATGACTAAGAGGTATTTTTTTAAAGGAGGTGAGGGGCGGCTACAGAAAAATAACGAGCCGGTAAAAATACTGAATTTTGCATAGTGAAAATAATCTTGTTTATGAACCCATAAGAAAAAAGTGAATTGTTCATTGAATTAAGCTACAGTCTACAGTTAAGGTAACGGCACCAGTAACAGACAGTCATAAGTTTGAATTTAGATTAAGCCCTTTTAAGCCCTTTTTACCCGACTGCGCGTGCGTGCGCGACGTAAAGGAGGGTAATGTTTTTATCAGTCTATGTATGTATGTCTGTTCCTATGTGACGTTCTACAGGCTAAACGTTTTGGTCAGTTTTGGTAATTCTTACGTCAATCGATTTGTCTTAACCTTGGGAGTGTCACTAAACACATGACAGTTAACAAAAGTACCATTTCAAAAACCAGTTGCCATTTTATCAGTTTGGGATTGGCTCACGCTGGGTGTCGCACGCTACCTGCGTGCGACAAATGCAAGTAGTTTTCACTGCCTGAATTTTTTGTCTACTAAGTCTAATAATTGGGGTCACAGTGGCCGAGTGGTCTAAGCGATTGCTTCTCCCACTTGAAGCGGTGGGTCAAGACACCTTTGATCTACTTTCCCCTCTTTCTGATGTAAATTCTTTCATGTGTTCTTTATTAATCGACTGCGCGTGCGCGACGCAAAAGAGGGTAATGTGTTCATGAATCTATGTATGTATGTTTGTTCCTATGTGGCGTTGTAGGGACTAAAAGCCTTGGCCGATTTTGATAATTCTTACGTCAATGGATTTGTCTTAACCTTGGGAGTGTCACTAAACTCATGTCAGTTATCAAAATTCACCATATCAACAACCAGTTGCCATATTGTCAGTTCGGGATCGTGTCGAACGCTACCTGCAGGCTACACAGCGTGCGACAAATGCATGTAGCGTTTTCCCTGAATTTTTTGTTTACTAAGTCTACTAATTCGATTTTCATCTCCAACATGTTGCATTTGTTTTGTCATGATTCAGCGGACTGAGTTTCGCGACGTGTACTCTCTTGACGGGCTTTTTTAGTTTTGGGAGAAAGATTTGACTGACGACTTTTCCGCGCTGTTAATATAGCTGTGGTTGACTTAAGTTCGCGCATTTTTGCTAAAGGTAGAGCATATGTAGCTTTAAGTCCTCGCGATATAAACTCTCTCAATGAAATGACAAAATTGCTAAATTTACCGTCTTATAATTATAATAATAACTAAGTCAATGAAAATTAACTAAAAAGTGTAAAATAAAGAATTATTAAACAAAAACAAAAAACCCGACTGCGTAAAAACCAAAAAAACTAAAAAAACAAAATATAAGCCCAGTAGTTTAGAATTTTAATCAGTATTACTGAATAACTACTCCGTTGAAATAGTTTTGTAATCGATACACATATAAGACAAATCATAAATTCAAAAGCAGAATAGAAGGATCAACAGTCGGGGCCCATTCCTTTTTGACCCACGTAAAATTTGAATGGGCCCCGACTGTTGATCCTTCTATTCTGCTTTTGAATTTGTGTGTATCGATTACAAAACTATTTCAATGGAGTAGTTACTCAGTAATACTTATTAAAATTCTAAACTACTGGGCATATATTTTTGTCTTTTTAGTTTTTTTGCTTTTTACGCAGTCGGGTTTTTTGTTTTTATTTAATAATTTTTTATTAATAAGCCCTTTAGGCGGGAAAAACTGATGTTGCTGTGGCCCATGAAATACCGTGCAGACATCTAATGTTATCAGAATGAATTTTATGAGTCAGTTGGTATTTACAAGGCAGTGGTGGAAGGTTATGAACAACCACCACTAGGTCAGCTAGTGTTTCATGTTCATTTCAATTAAGTAAGGCTTTTTAAACATAAAGAACTTTTGCACATTTTGAAGAAAAAAAGAGAATATTGACTATTACTCATTCTTTCTTCATCCTATCTGTCACTGGGTATCATCAAAGTTTTCGATGTCTGTTACTGGGTGTCGAACCTTCTTCGGAAATTGAGCAAATAAAAATAGAATTTACTAATTCAGAGGATCCAGAAACAGCCAAACGTTAGATGAGATGTACAGTAGAGTCTCGAAAATCCGAGGTAATTGGGGCTCATGTCACCTCGGATTACTGAAAACTCGGATTATCCGGAAAACTCTTGAAGATTAATTTTTTACACTTTTCCGATGCTATAAGGCGTAGCCCCTTTTTCTCTTCTTATACAAATAAAAGCAGTATCGTTGTCGTGAAAAAATATCACTGAAATTTAAACACAAATTTCGTTTTTAATTACCTCTAAACGAATTTGAACTGTTTTCCACGAAGTCTGTACGTATTTACCCGCGCAAATTTGTAGGCAACCAAACACATATTTTAACCGAATCGTTGTCCGAATTTATTTCAGTGAGTTCTGTCATAACGTTTGTATCCGTGCGCTTGCGAGCATATGTATCTCGCATACCACAAAAATGATTTGTTGTAGAAGGTATCTGTTTCGTCTTTCGTATACGTTATTCGTAAGGCGTCAAGTTTTGAACCTTCCTTTTTGACCATCATCAGGTATTATAATATTCCAAAAGGCATGTTTACACGTTCTTTGCAGCAAATTAATGTTACTTTCACGCATCAAGTTATCATCTACAAAGCATTTCCTAAATCATATTGTGCAGTCGATGACTACACGTGCCACTTAAGGAGTGTTGTTGACAACAACCTCTCAATGCATTTTTTTATTAATTACCGTATCTAGTTAAATAAGTGTAACGGCAGGAAAAAAATATGTTCTGAATTTTATGAAAATCTTTTTTGGAACTAAAAAATGTAAATGAAAATATAAAGTTAGCACCTCGAATCAAGCGGAACCTCGAACTTTCGAAACTCGGATTATGGAAACTCTATTGTAATTGCATGAGAGAGAATAGTTTTAAAGGTCTAAATGCATTAAAAGGCTCAGAAAATTGAGTAAACCTGAGAGCGGTGTCTTAAGCAGGGCTGCGGAGTCGGAAGAAAAATTGCCGACTCCGACTCCTGGATTTTGAAAAGTCCGACTCTAGCTTATTTCTTTATTTATTTTTTCCAAATCCCCTTTCCTCGTGGGAAGGGGTGGGGGAACCCCTAAACAGAGATTGAAATATTAATTCCTTTTTATGAAATTTTCGCTTTGCGTTTTATTGTAAACCTAAGATGTATACAATGTTAGGAATTCAATTTGAAAATCAAACTATCCGATAGTTGCGATTTCTAAAGTGAGATTACTCAAAAATCCCATCAAAAAAAGACATTGAATTGGATTAATTTGCTCCCTTTAATGTTTAACTAACAGATCAAATAGTGTGCTTTCAATTTTTGAAAGCTGTAACGAGGGATTTTTTTTTTTTTTTTTTTTTGCTTAGTCAAAAAAGCTTTTCTTGACAGTGGGTGGTCCTACCCCCATCCCGGGTGACACCCATCTGGTGGGTAACACTTCAACTTAATCTCAGAGTTTATAAAAATTGAAATAATTTAATTCTGAAAAATGTTCTCAATAATATCCCCCTAAAGCTTAAATTTCATCTTAAAAATTTCAACGAAAATATTGCACTATATTGTGGGGAAAGGTCGGGTACATGTACGTCTGGAGCAAATTTTACCCAAAATGCGGCGGTATACAGCTTTGTACGAATAGCTTTCACTATATCTACATTTCTTGACTCAATTTTTAATTTTAGTTTTATATTGCCAGCTTTAAAATTAACCTTAATAAAGTGATTTTAGGATTAACTACAATTATTTAGTGTTGTAACCAAGAAATCATGTACTGATTTTATTTTGAACTTTTTAGTTATAACCAAGCTTTCTTAGATGAAGTCTTTAGATTAAAAAACACATTTATATTTTGTCGGATCTTCCGGATTTGCGCTTTCGGGTCAAGCCAACACTTATTTGAATTTACCAAGCACCCTCAGAAGTTTCCCAACTTGCTCAAGCGATTCATACATTCCTTTTACTATTTTATAACTGAAATTGAGGTAAAAAATATATTATTATTTTTATTTGAAAGTTATACTTTGGAAATGTTAGGCAACAAAATTGTTTGCTGACAGTTGCCATCGCTTAAATAAAGTTAAAAAATAAGCAGACTAGGAGACGGCGTAAATAGCTGTTACAGAAAGCTCGATAAACAATCAAGCTAGCTGGTTGCCAGGGGCGGCAAATAGGGGGTGCGAGAGGGGGCGGTTGCACCCCCAAATTTTTCACTAAGAATAATATAAAATGGAAAAATTCAATTTAGATAACTTAGAAAATCAGTTGCCTGAATTTTCAGAACAGAAAAAACTGATGGAGGATAAGTGTTTGCCTTAACTAAAGAAGTGATCTCTTCATATGGGTTAAATATTTCAAAATTGAGTAATCTATGTTATTGATGGTGCATCTTGTATGAGATACCCGTACAGTGTAGAGACTGTGCAATTTTTACGCGTAAATTCCATGTCATTTTACATAAATTTTTATGCTCATATTATAACTTAATGTTCAGCTAGTAAGTGTTCATTGATGCCATGTACTAGAAACATATTTTAGCAACTTGGTATATCATATGCTTTCATGGAAACTTTTTGTAAAGATATGCAATTTTTAAAAAACATCCCACATCAAAAAATACTTTCTCATCAACAAATGTATCTTGAGGCTCTTTGCTTGACAATCTCTGAGTGACACAAGATGGTCTTCAAGAGTTATAAAAGCCCCATGGAAGAATTACTGGAAAGCGACCTCTTCATTGATAAAAAATTTGATGTCATTTTAATATGTATGCCTTTGTCTGAATTTTTTGTTTACTTTATTTATACTGCGGAGCGTTTTTTTTTTTTTTTTTGATAAATGCTACACTCTATCATAAAAATTTTAATTCGCTAATCTTAATTCTTGGACTGACAATTGAAACTCTTAGTAATTTTCGCATTAATGCATACTTGAACCAGGTGTGGAACTTTGTGACAGAACTTTTCGTAACAGTTTTTAATGTATGCCAATGTGGAAGAGGTGACAAAACATAGATGAAGTTTTAGTCAAAATATTAAATCAATATTTTGAATAAACTGATCAATTCAGTTTCTCAAGAAATTGAGACAGGATTTAATGAGATATATTTATTATTGGTCTTAATTTCAATATTAAGTAGGTCGGTTATAGAAAGCGAAAAAGAAAATATTACACTTATAAGTAATAGCATGAGAGAAGAGGAATTGTTTTGTGAATTGTGACTATACTTTTTAATGACACAAAATAAATACTAGCCTATTTAAAAAGCTTTCTTGGTTATTTTAAAGAGAGGAATCTAAAGGAAATGTGCTTTTTTTGACATAACTTTCTTGCTTCCATTGTTTTTTGACTGTTTCAATCAGGTCAGTCATTTGAAAGATGACTTCCGTGATTAAATTGAAAAACCGACGTAAATAAAGCACAAATTTACACGAAAATACAGCATATAGCTATTTCAAGGCTACAATAATGGAGCCTCTTCATCGATGTAAAAAACTACGCACACAACCAGAAGGTTGTAGGAAAATTGAACGTCAACCAATTTTGACTTTCGTGTCTCAGGAGGTTAGAGAATTGCCTTCGAAGCGCAATGAGGCAAAGCAAGACCTTCCTCTTTAGCTATACTGGCAATAAATTAAGTCATTGGATATTGATTAACTATAGTTACAAAATTTTCTGTTCTTCCTGACTCCAAAAATAGCAGATTAAAACTTTACAAAAAGATAAAAACTAGTACCGAGATATTTTATGATATAACTTATAACAAAATAAATTTAAAGCTTCGGTCGAAAAAGTTTTAATTGGGGGGGGGGGGGGGTTCTTTACAAACCTAATTATTCTTAACATTAAAAACTTTTAATTATCAGTTCTTGTTAACCAATATGTATTTTATACCGTTCTGAGGAAATTCATGTTCAAGAAACTCGACCCCCCAAACGAGATGCTGAAATGCCGCCCCTGCTGGTTGCCACAATGACAAGCATTTTCTTATTAGTAGCATGTAATCAAATTAATAGGTAGTCAGTTTTTAAAGAAATGCAAGGAGAGTCAGTGAAAATTAAAGAAATAAAAAAACACGGAGTCGGAGTCGGCATGTTATCCAACGACTCCGACTCCTTTACACCAAAATCAGTTCGACTCTGACTCTTCGACTCCGATTCCATAGCCCTGGTCTTAAGCAAGACTGTTACTGGTGCTGTTACCCTACTTGTTCTTTTTTAATTTTTTTTTCCGTTCGATGCGCAACTTAACTACATCTTGTAATTACTGCCGTGGGCAGGTAAACGGCAGTAACTGCAGATTTTTCGATTTTATTTATTTTTTTTTTGGCATTTTTGATATCTATATTGATATAGTTTTATGGTACTAACATGTTTATTTGGTTGCCGCTGAAAAAAAAAGCATTTTTTTACCAGTGGTAATTAGCAGTAACTGCTTTTTTCGCAACATTTTTCGGGAAGTCGGCAGTATGTACTTACTGCTCTTTACCTGCCCACGGAAGAACGAAAACTTTCTCCCGTGGGCAGGTAAACAGCAGTAACTGCAAATTTTTTGATTTTCATTTATTTGCATCTTTGAAATTTTTTGCCCATAACCGTTCTGCCGTGGGAAGGTAAACGGCAGTGACTGCGAAATTTTCCATTTTCATCTTTTTTTTTTTTTGCATTTCTGAAATCTATATTACTTCAGCTTTATGGTTCAAACATGTTCATTTGCTTGCCGCTAAATAGGGGCATTTTTTAAATCAGTGGTGATTTCAGTAATTGATATTATCCCTACATTGTGCAGGTAATCAGTAGCATGTATTTACTGATCTATACCGATCCATAACCATTGCTCGAAGAATGGAACATAAATGAATCGCTGCCAAAATTGGCACCAAGACGCAAAAACCGTTTTCACGATTTTTTTAAAATTCAACTAAGTGCAAGCAATAGCGCCCCGATTGGAGGTCATTGCGTGGCCTCTTAAAAAATTCTTTTATTCGGCAAATTTAGAGACAATATTGCATTTTTAAAAATGATTCCTAGTCGCTTCTCATCAAATGTAGATATTCATGCCAGGTCGTATTTAATCAATCGACAAAATTGGGAATTATCGCATCTCAAAAATTTATCTTCGGGCGTCCTTCAGCGCAAGAGAGACTTAAAACCATTACTTGAGAAAAATAACCATACTTTATTTCAAATGAAGTCGAAGAAAACGTTTTGTAATTTCACAAGCCTCAGATATTTAAAAAGAAAATGTTTTTTCATTTGTCATATTCGTGTTCTAAAAACAATGAAACAAAATTAGTTCTTGCTAACATACAGTTATAAAAGATAACATACAAGCAAACACAAGCAATACTTGGCAGACGATAAATAAAGGTGTAGCAACAGAACGATTTTGTTACATTTGTTTTGTTTTGTCGCAGACGATATTTTCCGCAATTTTTAATATTAAGCGGCTGCAATTTTAGTTGTTCGATGAGAGCCATTGTTAACATACGAAGCATTTCTTTTGCCAAAATTTTCATAGAGATTTACTGGAACATTAAGCGATTTTTCATTAAAAAAAAGAGAGAGAGAGAGAAAAACTACTGAAGTTTTTTAATATTCAACATTTTATTAAAGTCAAAAAAATATAAACTAGAAATCTGAGTTTGTTTAGCAAGGACTTTTTAAATAAGCAAGTATATCTTGTATTTGGGTAGGTATGTATATGTTATTGCATTAAATTTCTATCAAATGCATGTAGGTCATTTTGTTTGATACTTATTTAAGTTATATCCTTTTTAATAATAAACCAACATATATACATAAAGGCATTTATTTTCATTTTTGTATGTAAGAAAATAATATTTTATTTTTATTTTCAAGTTACATTTAATTCATTTATTTTAAATTTATGTCAAGTGTATACATGGTATTTATTTACGTTTTACAACAAAATATATTATTCACTTTGCAATGAATATACTTCGTAATAACGTATCTACTCCGTATTATGTCGAATCTGTAATTATTGATCATTCAATGGCATATTGTGCAGTTACTGCTAACTACCAGTCAAAAGTGGATGAAAATTACTATTGCGAAGAGTGGGTAAACGGCAGTATCTGCTTTGATCAAAATTTTGATTAAAAAATCAAAATGAAACAGACTACCCCAAAAAATATTTCGATATAAACATATAGAATCACCTAAAATCAAACTTTAATATTTTATTAATGTTTGTGGGAAATCAAAAACACGTTTGTTCAAATATCTCAAAAACTCATTTTTGTAGACGTTGACTGCCGTTTACCTGCACACGGCAGAATAACTCTGCACATGTTAAGCTCTTCACTTTTTTCCTTGTTTATCTGCCTTATAGATTGAGGCTTTAGAATTACTATGTTTTGAGCGTTGCCACTTGGTGAGGGTAAAGTGCTGAAATATTTTCTATATTGTTAATTGAGCCCTTGCCACTTGACTTAACGACGGACATTAGACAATAGGGAGAAAGGAATAGCAATTTTATGCAACATTTCGCATCGCACTTCTTCTACTGTTTTGAAAAATTAAAAAGCGAAGTTTATTTTCGTCTTTAAAATAAATGAATAAATGAACGCGAAGTTTATACATTCAAATTAACTTTATTACTTGGGATAGATCTAATGATATAATTTTAATTTAAGTTCGAAAAATGAAAACAAGACTATAAAAAATTTGTTTCAAATATTTCATGGATGGGGCATCAGATGAAAATTTAAAGTATCATGATTAGTGAATTAATTCGCAACTCCAACAAACTATAGGGGGCACTGCAGCCATCGTCTAATGGTGGATGAAAAAGGTAAAACAAACGCGTAGAAAATGCTAATAAGCCTAGTAATTTTTGTTTGTAGGCATAACTTTTTTGTTTTATTCCTTTTAAATCAATTTTCAAAGTCTTGTGGATATTCTGGCCCATGTAAAAAGAAATGAGAATTCAAGAAGCATTACTAAACATTAGAAATTAATACAAATTTCGTAGTTCGTAGTTGAAAGCAGCCATTTCCACGATGTTGAATTCGAATTTATCAATTCTTAATGAAACTACATTTTTGTTGTAGCCATATGAACACTATAAATACTTCATGTATATAAACCTTTGTTTATCAGTGTTATCAAAAGAGGAAGATGAAAGTTCTTTGTTTTGTTTGGCTGGCGCTAATTGTTTTACATTCGGTTTCGTATCTTTCTATTTCTGAATTGGATGAAAATTCTCAGCGTTAAACATTTTTCATTTCGTTCTACGATAATATATTCAAGGAATTTAATTTCTATCCTTCTTTTGAGCTTAAGATTTAAAAAAAACATATTCTTCAACTTCACACAAAACAATAAAAAAAAAGTTAACTGATGTAAAGTTATCCTCTTCCAAAAAAAAAAAAAAAAAAGCTTCAAATAGACTTGCAAATGCGAAGTTTTTTAATCCACAGTTTTCTTGTGTTTAGGATTTCACGCCATTTACGACACTCAAACTCACTTTTTAGAGGGGAATAATAAAGACTAACATTATTTTGAGGAGCTCGAGAATACCATATATATTGCTGAAAGCCATCCGAGCCACATCGATTGCGTTAATAAATACTCATAACAAACTGCCTATATGTTTACGTCAACAGACACACGTGGAACGCAATGTTTTAGTTTTTTCGGCAGTTATGTAAATCACCGCATGGTAGCGTATTCGAGCGCTGGAGTTGCGAATGGTACGCTACGAGTTCCAGAAAAATATTTATAAAAGTCGTCAGGGAACTTTTAATGCACATATTACCGTCAAAGTTTAAAATCCAGGCATTCTATAGAATGCATTGGCACTGCTTAAAACTAGCCTGCAATGTAGTAAAAAATGGTTCAATTTTCACACGTTTCCTCCGCATTTTTTAGAACGCCAAATGAGAAACCGACAAAGCCTGAAACACATCTCCGATTCGTTTCGAATATCACGTGGCAAGGCAGAGGAAATATAATTCAAAACGTCATTTAAACCTACCATGCCGCAACAAGTAAGTTAATTTTAATTCTTTATTTTTTATATGAGAATTTTAATACCCTTCTTGAAAAAGGTAGAAATTTTGTTTTGCACACTTTTTTTCTACCCATTTCGAATAATTTTCACTTTTTTTTCTCTATCTAATACGTAGAAGAAAATATTGTATTCGTTAAAGTTTTGAATTTCGAACTTTCCACATTTGCAAGTTTTGAGATGTGCTGAGCCCATTTAGACCATTTTTGGAAAATGTCTGTCTGTCTGTGAGTGTCTGTATGTGTGCGATTGTTTTTTTTTTTTTTTTTTTGCCGCTCTGGAGCAAAAACTACTGCATGAAATCGAACGAAATTGGGTACACTTATGTGCTCTTATGGGAATTTGTGTCCATTGGTTATTGGTGCCAATTCCTCCAGGGGGGGGGGAGGATTTTGTAGCAGCGATTACATGACCTATTATGCCTTAGATCCAAGAAGAAGATAGATATCGTGATAGCTTCAACGTACTCATTTTTAATGGCTCTTTCACAACGTTTTCAGAATAATATTTGTATTTTTGACGAATGCACGGCATTTATATAACAACCTTATCAGAACCTTTTTTTCATACTTTGTCGAAATAAGATTTTTTCATTACGTAGAATGCTTAAGGTATTACATAAAACTAGCTGCGTCGCCCGGCTTTGCATGGTCTACCTCGAAAATAAAAGTTATGTCAAGTGACGCGTGTTCAACAGTCACGTTTGAAGGAAAAAAAAAATCAGTAAAATGTTGCGACAGATTTCGGAAAAATAACAGAAAAGGAAACATTTTAAATCTTCCGATTACAGGAAACGCCTCAAAACAAAACCCAGTACTTTACTTGTTCATATTCTAGAGAAAAAAAAATGGCAACATACATTTCTTCTCAATGATTTTCTTCTCGCTACAAATTTCAATAAAACTATTGTTGCGGAAAGTTGAGATGAAGCACTGAATAATAGTTTGAATGGAGGAAAGCCTTCGAAAAATATGGATTTTATTTCGAAATCTAAGTGTTATCATTAATAGTTTTTAAATGATATCCCCGCTAATTATTATCGGGGATTATGTTAAATAGCTAAACATAAAGACGGGAAAATTACGAATCCACTGATACCTGGTTCGATGGTCAGTTTACTGGCGTTCAGAAGAAGTAACTCGAACATAGATAGATTGATAGATACGTAAATAGGTGCATACGCTCAGTTTTTAATGATGTAAGATGAATATTGAAAGTATGTAACAGTTCTCTTATTTCATGCATTGCTTAAATCCGTTCTAGCATTATATACAACGCATAAGCATTCTTTACAATGCCAGCATTTTATACTTTACTGTTAACGTTTATATACATCTACGAAGTATTTTTCATTCATAAAAACACATTTCGAAGGGGCAAAATAGGAAAATAATTGGTTAAAATAAATTTTTTCAATTGTGTCTTACCACTGGTCGATGAACGTCCCAGAAAGCTCTCTCTTGACTATCTAACACTTTTCTTTCAAATTTATCTCGCTTTTTGTCCACTCTAAAAATAATACGGGTATTTAAAATAATAATTCAGAAAAATTATCACATCTTCAATTGCATTTTTAAATAGAGATATTTCGTCAAAGCGATTAAAAGTAAATTTGAACCATGTGGTTAACGCTGCACTATCTCACATTGTTTAGTATGTAATTAAAGGTAAGTTTGATCTATGTAGGTAAACACAGCATTGCAATGTTTTGTATGAAATTAAAAGAGAGTAAATTTGAGCCATGTGGGGTTAACATTGCACTAATTCACATTGTTTAGTACATTTATCGTCAAAAGAAACTGATAGATCTTCAAATGAAACCAATATTGCGCTGTGCTAAAACTGGAAGGCCAAATCCGTGAAGAATGTGGCAAAAGTGGCAATTGCGAGAGGCCCCCATAATCATATGGATGCAAGGATACAAAGATCTGATGCAAACTGTGGATTTATATTCAGAGGTGATCCCATAATGTATAATACTCCATATACGCCGTATACTCTCAAACATTTTTTAGACATTTAGAGTATACTCTCAAGCTTCAAAAATTTTTATTTGTAATTCAGATTATATCATTGCATTTTTGAATTTTCCTAAATCAATGAAATGATTTAGCTACCGGTTACAATTTTTATCAAGGAACCTTTATAGCTTCAAATACAGAGCAGTTATTAATCGTTACAGTGGTCGTTAGTTAAAGTTAATTTTCGAAACGTAAGGAAAATATGAAACTTTAATTTTACCAGTTTTTTCCTTCTCCCTGGAAAACTCGGAACTCTATCAGCTTTGGGTTATACCCTCAAGAATTTCTTTATACTTTATGTATATGATCACATATCGCATACACATATTGTACGCAATGGATTTCTGGGAGAGATTCCTTCAGAAAAATTGATGGGATTATCACTGTTTATATTAAGAACATACACACATACAGCCATTTACATGTATATGGATTCAAATATTATCTGAGCTCACACAATGCATGGTTATATAGTCAGACATTGAATCATACACTACTGAAAAAGTATTTTACTGCGATTCATACGCACTCACTTGGCCTGAGCTTCCGCCTGCATGAATATGAATTCCCATTTCCTTGAAAACATCTTCTGCAGCCTTGCTAAATTTTCGGCTTCGTAATCGACCAGTTCCAGGCGAGTCTTATTTTGCATGGTCCTCTTGCACAAGTAGACGGCTGTTGCCCAATAAAAAAGAAACAAAAGGTAAATCACAACTTTTAGGCACGGAAATTAGGCAAGTAGTTTCTGGATTTAAAAAAATTAAAGGGTAAAAAATGTGGTCTTAGCATACTATCTTTATCCAGGATTGCGCATACGCTTTGAAGTTATAATTTTTAAAAAGACCTGATTAACAGAAAAGAAAATTGCATGATAAAAACTGACAAAAATCCAATGTATTTTAATCTGCTGCTGTTAAAGTAGCAAATTGACATGAGTTAAATTAGCTTGTGAACCTCTATTATAGTTATATTCTACTAAAATTAGAACTCGTATTTAATTCCCAATGTGAATATTGATGAACTCTAAGAACTTTTTAAGGACGAATATGAAAAACAAATTGGGAAAAGTAGGCGAACTATAAAATTAACTTTCAATAAATTAGGAGGTGAATAATCAATTAAAGATAACTAATTTTTTCTTCAATATCATTTTCTTTTCAAGCTAAGATGATGAAGCCATAGTTCCGTGGGATTTTTTTTCTTTGCTGTTGCAGAAAGCTACGCGTGGACAACACCATATGAATCTATGATCCATGTCTGCTTTCCCTTAAGAGCTCAAAAAATGAAAAAATTATAACTCAATTATGCTTTTGATTTTTATATTCTCTATTGCAGAAACAATATGAAGACAAAACGTATGATACATATATCCTGTAGAGTCTAGATTTAGCTTAAAAACACGAACAATAAATAAATTGTTATTTCGAGAGCTTTGTCTATTCTTCGGGGTGGAAATATCGAACGACAACAAATTAACAGTTCGAAGCATCTTTACCTCCCCCTATTGCAGGTAAACTTTATGATAACAAAGCTAATCCATGTCTTTTCCACTACTGGTAACGCACAAACATTATGAGTTCTGCTTTGTAATGGCGACTCTTGTCACGTTGCATCAAAATCAACGTGAACCCCAATAATTGTCGTACTTAACTTTGAATGTGAGTGATGAAAAATAAGCATTATTTTTTTTTAAAAAAAGCAATTGAGAAGTTATTCGCTTTTTATCTAACTGGCTTTGGAGAAAAAGGCACGATCCTATTTGCTCATTATTGAAAATTTTCTGAGATGTAGTGAATAAATAAAAATAATAAATCTCGGATAAAAAAAAGTTCCCATTAAATTACTATTTGCATAAGAATTTGAAAATGGTAAGTTATTTTTAAATTATCGCTTGCTGAATTTATTATTTCTTGGAACAAGACTGTAAACTTGTCGATTTCGCCGCTTAAATAGCCTTACGTTATATTTTTCATCAATGCTTCTGTAGTTAAATGTTTCACATTTTTGCTATGACATCGATAGTTAGCTCTACCCGTATATGCTATCTGCAATTCACCGCGCACCTGATTGTTATGTTCTTGCTTTTTTTTAATAGATTTTCTTTTTGTTCTACAGCTGTTCTATTCTGTAGTAATTGTTTGTTTGTGTTTCGTAGAGAAGCAATGGTGGTTATGTTTTCCGGAGAGAAATTTAAGGCAAAAAGGGAAAGAAAAAAGAGTGGGATGTGGAGGTGTAAGAAAACAAAAAA
The DNA here is from genome assembly GCF_026930045.1 of Uloborus diversus. Taxonomy (NCBI): domain Eukaryota; kingdom Metazoa; phylum Arthropoda; class Arachnida; order Araneae; family Uloboridae; genus Uloborus; species Uloborus diversus. Next base: position 37,535,926 of record NC_072739.1, read on the forward strand.
TAAATTTCTGTGTTACCATAATCTGTATTCTCTGGTTCCCAGCAATTAGAAGGCCAGAAATACGGCGTCTGAAACAAAAATAAAACTTAACCTCTGAATCATATTTTTCAAAAATAAAATCTTGAAAGTTAAATATAGTTTTTTGATGATGAATTTGATGCACGAAGGAGAACTTATACATAATCTAGAATCACTTATTTTCAATAACAAATGCACGAAGATTAGCACTTCAAATAGCGAAAGATATAGACAGCATTCTTCATGGAGTAAATTCTTACAGTCAGCTGACTTTCAACTTTTATAAAAAGTTACTTGTAACTTGCTTTAGAATAACTCCAAATGACTTATACCATCGTTTTTCTAAAATTTACGATGGGATTACTGAAAGAAAGTCAAATACGTGCAAAGAGTGAGCGATGCTCCCTCTAGTTCAGCGGTTCCCAACCGGTGGTTCGTGAACCCCCAGGGGCTCGCGAGAGGTTTTCAGGGGGTTCGCGAAAAAAATATTGTAATGGCGGAGTTTTAATGTTACTGTTTCAGATCACGTCTCATGTTCAAGTGGTTTCACGCAAGTTTTGCTCCTTTTTTATTTATTTGTCTCTCGCACATCCAACATTCTTATCATTAAAATATTTGCGTACTTCCTGACATATTTTACATTCAAAAAATTTAGACTGTCATTGCAAAGCGCCGGTTTTAGGCGGACTATCATTCAGGACTATCTTCAGGACTATCATTCGCGATTCCATTGAGAATGATAGTCCTGAAGTCATGCTGAAAAAGCTCTACTTATGAATAAAATGTCTGCAGATGAAATGATTTGAAAGCGTTCGTTTCCTCGGAAGCTTTTGATTGGAACGATTGATTAAACTTGATGAAAACATTACATAGAGCATATGCGAATTACCCTCAATTTGAGTTCGAGGAACAGCTATTGCTTTGCTCTTGTGTTGAATCAAAAATGCATAGAAGTGAGATCTCGCTGTTGGTTTTTGCTATAATTTCCACACTACATATTTTACAATTTACTTCAAGCTTTATTGTCAAAAAAGGGAAAGAATAGCTTACAACCCAAAAATACCACAGGAAGTATCAAAAACTAATTACTATAAAGTGCAGGTACTATAAAGTTTTGCAGTGTGGAGTTTACACAGTAAAAAAAAAAAATCAGCAGAATTTAACCATGTAACTTAATTTGCGCTCTATGTACATAAGGAATTAATGAAATTGGTGAAGAATGTCTTTTGTGTGCAAAAGAATATTTGTTTTGTTAAAAATTACCTTTTCGGTAAAAATTAGAGTAAATGCGTATTTTGATCGTAGACGCTTCTATTATTTTTCAATGTACGCATTTTACCGCACTTATAGCATAATTACAAGAAAATGCTTCAGCAATCAAACGATTAATGCACGCAATATATCTTTATCAAACAGCCAGACTAGTAGTCCTTTTCAAGAAGACTTAAACCTACAGATCTTTCTCATTTTACTGTGAGAAAAAAGTTTATTTACTTAATCTGCGACAGTTCCCTGAAAGGTATTTTAAAGATCACTCTTTATTTGACTTTTGATTTATTGATAATAGAGATAAATGTACTACCCTTGTGTCAAAAAAAATTTCAACTCTTTTTTTTTTTGGCCTCTTTGTTCCACAAATATCCCATTTTCAATTTTTTTAAAAGTTGATTGAAGCTCAACGCTGAACAAGTACTGTGTTTATTTTTTTGGTGATTTTTTTTTTTTGCATTCATTTTTAGCGATCATTTTAGTTCGTAGAAATTTTTGTAATTCATATTTTGCAATTATGTTTTCCCTCTTGTTATAAACTATGGAGCAGCATCAAACTAAAAAAAAATCTCCCAACTTTTATTATCTATGTGCGTGTGTGAGCGCGTTTATTTATTATCTATATATTTTTTTGCTTGTTGCTTATTACCTAGTATCCAAGGGGTTCGCCAACTTCCTTCGGAGTTTGGAATTTGTTCGCATAGGGGAAAAGGTTGGGAACTGCTGCTCTAGTTGAAAATTTATCGATGGTCCAATCAGTGGCATGGAAACTGACTTACATCATTGTCATTCTCACTTGAATAACAATTTCAGAGCGGATAATTTTTGAGTGCTTCTAGTGGGAAAGATATTTCACCTTTTTTTTTGCGTAATACGTAACACTTGACAGATGAACTAAAAAGGAGCCCAAATCTATGCTTAAGGTCTAATGCAAAAGAGGCGATAAGTTGAATCAACATTTCGAAAAAGGTACCTGTCAGCTAGTCGACTGGCGTTTTTCGTTGTCTACACACGAGACAACTCAGTTGAATCAACATTTCTTCTAATAAGCCGAATATATTCGAGCAGCTGTTCTACAAACTCTTAAAACTGAACTGAATTGACTCAACTAGTGTTCTCGAAAGTTGACAATGTTCCGATGGGTTAAATCAACTAAATAGATGATTCAACTTACCGGAGTGAGAATGATCGCGGCACATGTACCTGGTGCGTTGACTGTCGTGCGAAGGATGCCGGGAGATTCCTTCACTTTTCTACCTGATTACACATCCTGATAACCGCCCGTTCGAAAGTTGATTCAACTAAGCTGCATCGTATGAAGGAGGACTAACTCCATTTGCAAAGCTTTTGACTTTCACCATTATCATTCCAACCTGCCCATATGTTTTAAATTTTAGCAAAATCAGACAGGGTGGGGTCAAATAAGACCTACCAATGTTAAACACGAATACTTTTTTATTTTCCAATATAATTATACTTCTCTTTCTGCAGATTATAATTGAATTCTTGGAAATTTGTTATGGAATCATATAAAGTACACAACTCATTAAAATTATCAACTTTTGCTATTCTTGTCAACGATCCATTGTTGTAACGCAGCGAAAATATCGCGAACATTTTAATTAAAGATCAGATCCCACAACCTTCATGCTCGGGAGTTTGGTCGGTCATTTTGCGGAACTGGGTTCAGTGATCGACCGTACTGGAAGAGTATAAATGTTAATATTTTTGGTAACGAGAAGGCCGATGAGCTCGCAAAGGCATCCCGTAATTCTCCTCAACCATCCAACTCCCTAACCCTCATTGACGCCAGCGCTGTTGCTGGCCGAAGCCTAATCGGTTAACAAGCGAAAAGAAACTCCATTCCGGATTTGAACTGAGACAGACCCACATCGATTACTATAACCAGACTTAGGACAAACCACTTAAGGGGATGAGGATTTCTGCGGACGGACAGTGTAGTTACACCAACTTTTGTCCTCATTGCCCAGATGACATCCCACTGTCTGGTCAACACATCTTCCGCTATCCAGCAATCCAGGCCAAACTTTTTAACATCGGCATGAGCCACCCAGTGAACCTACTCTATACAGATAAGGCTGTCGAAGTTGCAAAGGCTGTCTACGACAGCTTCGGAGCCATATAAATGCACATTATCATAGACACGACATCATCATCATCTCTGGAGGAGGTGCTCATCGAAATATGCGCACTGAAAGACAACGTGGAAGGTGTGAGGCAGAGTGTTGGAAATGATCCATCATAACAATTGACCGTTGATGAGAACAGAAAAAGTCGGCAGTTTTAACTCTTTGTTTTGTATTGTATGTTTCCCTTATAAATTTCCAAGAACTCAATTATAACCTGCAAAAAGAATGAAATAGGAATTCATGTGTTGGAAGGTCGTGTACTAAAGGTCTTATTTGGCCTACCATGTAGTAACTAAGAATTTATATGAGGCGTAGAAATAGAATGAAAAAGTTTGAATTCTTACTTGGAACCTGTAAAATGTTCCATCAGCCTTGACTGTCAGTAGGTGATCGTCTATTGGGAAGAAATAGCCATGCGCTGACATTAAGTGGGCGAGATGGAGAGCCTCCGCTGAAATAACGGAGAGAGAGTTTTCAGCGAGTGTGTGAGAGCAGCTCGAGAAAAGTCATTTACCAGAATTTGCGATTATTGTATACAACTTATCTGTGATAAGAAGGAGCAACAAGATGTTAGTAGTAGACACAACATAGTAGTTAGACACAAATGATGTAAATACATGGTGTTTCAACCCCCACCCCAACCTTAAAATGACATAGCTGCAAAACAGTAACAGACAAAAATAAAGAGACAAGTAGTATGTTGTAACAAACATGTCTGGAATTATTTACATCCGGTTTTCAAAAATAGTTCCATGGTTGAACACCAGAGGACGCTTCAGTCACAAATGTCATTTAACTAGGGCACAAAAGTGTATGAAAGAGTTTAAACCTAGCAAAATGAAATTCCTAGAGCAGTTCCGCATCAAAGAGAGGTCAGTTGCCTCCACCTGGTGTGGAAACTAGGCGTTAAAATTCTCGTGGTAATGGCATCAACCGATAGTGGTACCGCATGAAAGAATACGGAAGAACGCTCGAGGTTTGCAGATGGCAACACCTCTAACTCAGCCTCGTTCGAAAGAAAAGAAAAACGTTCTTGCAAAATCAGAGAAACGAAGGAAAAAAAATGAAGGAAAATAAGAAAAGAAAACGAGAATGGAAGGGAAAAAAAGGAATAAATTAAACATTAAAACGAATGACAAAAAACATTACAGTGAAAAAATTTTGAGTTCCAGGATGCTAGTAATAAGCTTCTCTATGGTTACTTATGTCCGACGATCACAACTTTGTGCATTCTCAAAGGGTTCTTTGTTTCCCTAAAATACGTGCATGCAATGTTTTTTGCAACTTCTGTAACAGGAGGGTTAGTTTTCTCATTAATAAAGAACGAAAAGTTTATTTAAGTCACAAAATGAACTAACTTATGCTATTTCGTAAGAATTTGCCTAGTTATTTGACGCTTCATTAAAAATTCTATTTCAAGTATCTTGCCACAGTTTTCATTCCAAAATATCATAAATTTCAGACAGTTTAAGAGGAAAGGTTTCGAAAAGCCTTCATTAATTAGAACAATTCCATCCGAACACTTATCCTTACCCCCGAAAAGAGCAGATAAAGAATTGGAAGAATTTGAAGAATCTGCATAATGCCACGCTCGGATTTTCCTCCTTAATTGCCTCGAAATAGTGTGGCATTCCAAAAGTGAGGAAAAGAATGTGAGACTCTTCTCTGGAAGTTTAAAGGCGAATGGAATGTTTTTGTAAATGTTTCGAAAAGAAAAAAACAAATTTACCTGGGAATTTTACTATTGTAATTGTTTTTCATTGAATAAACTGGCTTTGTGTAGGGTTAAGTATGCAGTAGAAGTATTTAGGTCTTTGACTTAAATGTTTTGGGGGAAAATATCTCTAGGTTCTATTGTAATTGTTTTTCATTAAATACACCAGCTTTGTGTAGGGTAAAATACGTAGTCTCATTTATGCCCTACATCTAAATGTTTTGAAAATGTTTTTTTTTTTTTAAACCTGGAATGTTCATTGTATTGTTTTTCATTGAATAAACTAGCTTTGTGTAGGGACAAGTATACGCAGTAGTGTTTATGTCCTAAAAGTTGTGAGAAAAAGGGGGGCAATGTGAATTGTAATTTATTTTCATTAAATAAACTAGCTTAGCTTTGTTCAGGGTAAAATGTGAAGTAATATTTATGTGCTACATCTAAATGTTTTGCAAGAAACACTTTTACGTGGAATGTCTAATGTATCTGTTTTTTACCCGTAACTGTCCATTGTAATTGTTTTTCACTGAATGAATTTCCTTGGTTTAGGGTAAAATAAGTAGTAGGATTTATGTCCTAGCGTCTTAATGTTGTGAAAAAAAGTGCAATGTGTTTTTGTAATTTGTTTCCGTTGAATTAACTAGCTTAGCTTTGTGCTACGGTAAAATGTGAAGTAATATTTATGTGCTACGTCTAAATGTTTTCCAAGAAATGTCTAATGTAACTCTTTTTCCTCGTAAATGTCCATTGCAATTGTTTTTAATTGAATGAACTAGCTTTGTGTAGGGCAAAGTTTGGATTAGTAGTATTTAAGTCTTACACTTAAATGTTTCAAAATAATAATAATAATAATAATAATAATAATAAATAAATAAATAAAAATAAAACAACCCTTTAATGTTCATTGCAATTGTTTTTCATTAAATACATTAGCTTTGTGTAGGGTAAAATATGCAATAGCATTCATGTCCTTCATCTAAACGTTTTGATTTTTTTTTCGTTTAAACCTCTAATTCTCATTGTATGTTTTTCATTGAATAAACTAGCTTTGTGTAGGGTCAAGTACGCAGTGCTATTTATGCCCTATGTCTAAATGTTGTAAAAAAAAGTGCAATATGTATGGTAATTTGTTATTCATTGAATAAAAAAGCTTAGCTTTGTGCAGGGTAAAATGTAAAGTGATATTTATGTGCTACATCTAAATGTTTTGGAAGAAACACTTTTATGTGTTTTTCACTGAATAAATTTCCATTGTTTAGGGTATAAAATATTTTTTTTATGATCTATATCTAAATATTTTAAGAAAAAAACTACTTGTAATGTCCTATGTAGTCGGTTTTCGTTTAATAGCGTAGCTTTGGGTAGGAAAACCCTGTAGTAGTATTTATGTCTTATTAACAGGGTTCATACTCTATTTCGATTAAAAAAATCCATGACTTTTCCAAGACTTTTTCATGACTTCAATAAAAATTTTCATGACCTTGTTATACGAAGAGAATAGCACTATTTAATATAAAACTTGCCAATTTCTGGAAATGAGCATTAGCAAAACTTCTACATGAATGCCACTGCCTCATTGAAACACTTACTCATAGCGGAAAAAATATCATTTTACACTTAAAAAACTAAACTATTCTTATTTGCCTTCATCATATAAATTTAAGTAAAGTAAAATTCAGTGAATCGAATATGATGATGCTTAAATGTCTAATATGTTTGTTATAGACAGGCAGACTGATAATGAATGGGACAAAGGTTGAATTAGCATCAACTAAATTTCAAAAAATTTGCTTCAAACGTTGCCTTTTAGTGTCAACAGTGCATTTAATCATCCACATAACTTGACAGCATTTTGGTTCTGTAAAGTAAAGCCACATAGTTTAGTTCTTTATGTTTCAAAACCAGATATTTGTGTAAAAAAAACATTCAGTACTGAAAAAATCTTCAGATTCACAAGTACTTGCTTTGTTTATTTATTTGCACTTTTTCAAATGCAAATAAATTAATAGGTCCAGAAATTCCAGAACATAATGTTCGAGTCCTGACATTGAACGTAGCAGTGGGCCCTATGGATTAGTTTAGCAGGCCGTATGTATGGGCACTAATGTTTAGAGTATTAGAATTCCCCTTTTTCTGTCTTCTATTGCCTGAATAAAGATCTTTATTCTCTAAAACCTTCAACAAATTAAGATAAATTCTGATAAATTTAACAATAAAGTTTTTAAGGATGATGGGAACCAGCTTTGATGCAATTGAAATGCGTTTTTTGAGTGGATGTGGCAAAATCAGGAAAGTGCAAGTTCACTACTACAAAATATAAAACATAAGAAATGTTGAAAATAATAGTAAATTCAAAATGAGTTATGCTCAAGCAGTAAAATCACCTGGCAAATAAAGGCAAGTGGCTGTGACAGAAGTGAATGTAATGAGATTTCAAAATTCAGATTTGATTTTAAGATCGTTCAATTCTCCACTTTTAATAGCTTTTATGTGTTATATATTGTTATATCACTCAAGATTTTTAATGCTCTTTTAGATACTGTTACTTTCTCTTTGTCCAGGACATTTTTCCATGACTTGAAATAAATTTCCATGACCTTCAGTGAAAATTTCAATTTTCCATGACTTTTCCAGGTCTGAAATTTTCTTATTTTTTTTCCATGACTTTCCAGGATTTCCATGACCCGTACGAACCCTGTATTAAGTGTTTGGAAATAAAATTACCTGATTTTTTTTTTTTTTTTTTTTGATGTCTTTCGTTGAGTAAAGTAACAGGGCATAAAACACTTAGTAGAATTTATGTCCTAAATCTAATATGGGAAAAAAAAATGTGCAGAAATGCATTTGAGAAAAAGAATAAATGAAGAATTTTTACTAATTTCGTCGAGGTTTTTGATGCAAAAGCATTAAGCTATTTTTTGTTATTTATGTCATCATATAAACAGTTTCGCGCATAAAAAGTTGCCATACTCTACGAAAGGCTTATAATCCCCACAGAGTTAAAATAATTATATCTTAAATGGTTTTCGTAGTAAAAACTACTAATAAAACAGCTAATTGTACTTATGCAATTTACTGAATGTATCAAAAAAAAAAAAAAAAAACAATTTCATTCAATTCCTCTATTAATTGAATCTTTACCTAGTAATTCTTTTTTTTTTTGGCGTACTTGTCCCCAATTTTCAAAAAAAAAAAAAAAAAAAAAATCCGTTATTTATCACTGATTTCGTTTTTATTGACTCTAAGATATAAATGCAGTTCCAATATTGAAGTTCTATATTTACTTTTGCCTAAGAATGAAGAACCTCTTTCTTCTGGCGAACAAATTGATCTTCAACGTCCTTTTAATGCACTTTTATTCCTCCTTTTCATTTTCTTTTTGTCTTCTTTTACGCTAGTGTTTTTACAAGATCAAGTCGAATGTCAACAGTCTCTAGGGTATCAGACCAGAAAAAGAATGAACCGTTATTTGATCCACGCCCCTTTTTCCCTGCAGCACTTCAGTTTCAGATTTATCTTTATAACATAGGTCTCCTAGGTGATATTTTCTAATTTTGATTAACAGTTGGTGTTCTTTTCATTGATGTGATAACTACGTATTTGAAAAAAGTTTGCTGGCTCCACACTAAACGGATGAATTTAACAATTCATGCTCATCAACAGTAAAATCTATACCTATATGATATCTATACTAATTTATATAAAGAGAGAGAGCTTTGCATTTTTACATGTTTCGGGTAATCTCCGGATCCAATGCCCTATTAAAAAAAAATTTCTTCACCATTTGAAGACTACATAATCACAGAGTGACATAGGTTATGTGTTATCCACATATATAACTTTCATATATATATATATATATATATATATATATATATATATATATATATATATATATATATATATATATATATATATACAGTGAAACCCCTCTATTACGGACACTAACGGGACAAACTTCTTTGTCCGTAAGAGAGGGGTGTCCGCTTTACAGAGGTTTTTTTAATTTAATTAACTTTAGTTATTTGTTTATGTTTTTTGAAATCTTAAATGAAATATGTGTGAATTCTACTCTTTCATATGCATAGATTTTTTTTAATTTACTAGTTTTTACCAACATATACATAATAAACAATTATTTTATCAGGTTAAATTCAAATATTACAGTTTTGCACACTCAAAAAGATTTAAATAACAGGTTCGCATAAAAATTACATACCTAATTTGTACTTTTAAAAAATTGTTCGATTGATGTCTGTTGATATGTTTTGATCGATGAAAGTCTTTCATTTTCGAAATGTATCTTAAGTTCTTGTACCAAGTCTAGTCCTTTAGGATCGTTGTGTTTAATTGAAAATTCCCTGAGTCCATCTAATACGCTTAAAGCTTCGTTAACATTTTTAATTGTTTTAACGTCTTCTTTTACGGACAGTTCATCTTCATCGTCATCCTCAACTGTATGATCTTCGTTAATTTCGCGCACTATGCTTGCAATTTCTGTTTCGTTTTCTTCAGTGAAAACTTGGTCGTCGATGGGAGCATAGTCTTCAGCGGTCACATTTGTGAACCCTGCTTGTTGCATTAACGTCTGCAAATCGGATCCATCATTGTCACAATCAACTTCGTTGTCAATTTCCTCTGTGGCAGATCCTTTTTTGAATCCAACGCGATTAAAGCAACTTACTATTGTTTTTTTTTTTAACTTCCTTCCATGCGTGCTTAACCCAGCTGATTGCATCTAACACATCAATTGTTTTGGACAATTCGCTACTTGTTTTAGTTTCTTCCATTTTATTGATTAAATGCTTCATAACTAGTTGTCTGTATTGAATTTTAAATGCTTGAATTATCCCAGCATCCATAGGTTGGCATTTCGATGTTGTGTTTGCTGGCAAGAAGACTATTTCTATATTTTTCAAGTGAAAGTCTTTGGGATGGGAGGGCGCGTTGTCCATAAAAATAACAATATGCCTTTTTTCTCTCCCCAACTTCTTATCAAAAGTTACAAGCCAATCAGATATGACACTGGTTGTCATCCACGCTCTTCTATTTGAATACCAGTCTACAGGTAATTTTTTTATATTCAGTCCTTTAAAACACCGAGGTCTGGCTGCTTTTCCGATGACAACTGGTTTTAATTTTGTACCATCCATGCTGGCACCCAACAAAACTGTTAAGCGTTCTTTGGAGATTTTGCCACCAGAGCAGTTTTCTTTCCGTAAAGTTAAGGTTTTATCTGGCAGAGCTCTATAAAACAAACCGGTCTCATCAATGTTATAAATGTCACATGGCTCGTAATTTTCAATCAAACTAGGCACTTTCTCAAACCATTTCTCGCAAACGTCAGCATCCACATCCATGGATTCACCACATATTTTTTTAAAAACGATATCATGTCTCGTTCGAAAACGATCTAACCATCCATTGGAAGCTTTGAAATTTTCTATACCCATTTCAGTAGCTGCTTCTTTCGCCTTTTCTTGTAAAATAGGGCCAGAAATCGGAATATTTTTGCTTCTTGCGGACACAAACCATTTAAACACAATTTCATCCACTGCAAGGGCATTACTTTTAGGAAAATCTTTTTTCTTCTCTTGGTTTCCATTTATGAACCATTCTTTCTTAAACTTCTCTTTTCCTTTTAATATACAGCAAATTTGTGTGCGTCCCACACCAAACTTTTCAGCAATGTTCCGTATTCCAATTTTATTTTTTTCTGCGAAATCTATAACTTCAATTTTTTTCTTTAAGAGAAAGAGTACGACGCTGATGATGAGTATTCAGAGCCATTTCAATGAGAACGATGAAACAACTGAATGCTTTTACCCTTAAGTTTACTTTATGATATTGCATTGGCTTTACTTTTACTCTCTATAAAATATTTTTGTTAGATGGCGCGTCAACTCGGCTCCACTTAGACACAACACGCCTGCTTGTTAGTCATCTGAAAAGGAACAAGGCAACGGGGGAGGGTGGGGGTATACAGACAGAAACTTGCAGAATAATCATTTTCTCTTTTCTTTTCTTTTATTTTTGACGATTTGATGATGTTTTTTGGAATGAAAAATGCATTTCGGTGTCAAGCTGAAAATTTTTTGCTACGCAGTAGATGCAAAGTAAAATTGCTATTTTTTTTTATCTCCGTATAAGCTGGTCGACTTTGCATTAAATGAAGCCTTTCAATGGAGTAGCTATTTAATTCTCAAGTTTTAAATACTATCCGCAAAAAAGGATATATCAATGTAAATGACTTCGAAAAGGGTGTCCGTGTCCGTATTTGAGGGTGTCCGAACGAGAGAGGTTCCTTATACATTAGGTTTAATGTCTCTCTGCCGGGGAATTAAAAACTGTCCGCATAAGAGGGGTGTCCGCATTAAAGGGGTGTCCGTTAGGAGGGGTTTCACTGTATATTATTATTATTATTATTATTCCTTTAAAATACACAATTCTAGACTTGCTTAGGTTCAACTTTAAAATTGATTTGTTAACTGAAAAAAAAAAATCCCATTCATATTTAAGCGATTACAACTTCCAATGAAAATTTCTTTTGACATCACCATAAACAAATTCGAAGGTCAAACGTACAACTTTACGCAGTACAACGTTCCATACGGGAACACTGCCATAATTATGGGTGATTATATGTTGCTATCTCTTGATCGATCTCTTGATTGAGGTGAATCAATTTGTTTTAAAATAAACGAGACAAAAAATGCAATGCATAATGATGCTATAAAATAAACTACCTGCATAAATTTATTTAAGATAGATAATTTTTCAATCTGAAGAGGGTCGGGGCGGGCCGCTAGTTATTTCATAAGTACGCGGGTAATTTTGTAGAGAAATGGTTCTCAACCTGGGTACGACTACTACCCATTGGTATATCTTTAATGAGAACGTTGTTAACTATCAATAAGTACACAAAATTGTATTGATGATGCTAGAATTAAGTTGTGAAAAACTGAGATTAATACCGTGTGACCCTACATTGCAACAAAAGTATTGCAGTAATTTTTTAACGAACAAATGGATAAGGTGGGAAAGTCCGACCCAGGGTTTACGACAACTTACTTCCTCGAAAAAGGATTCGCAAGTCACAAACATATTACGAAGCAGTGAGAAGCAAAGGGATATAAGTGGACATATTTTTAGTTTTGAGTACAACTCATTTAAAGATAACGTCCTAGATAGGCTTTCATTAATTTTTTTAAAAATAAATCATGCTGTACAGCAACACGTACCAGGGCTACGACTACTATCTCTTGCTCCAAGGCAGAGGAAAGGTTCACCTACTAATTATACTAGTTATTTCCAAAGTTCTAACTTTGCCACTTACATCACTTTGCTTCTCACTACCTCATGTGAGGCAGTGAGAAGTAAAGGGATGTAAGTGGAGATTTTCAAGTTTTGAGTAAAACGCGGTTAAAGAAAACATCCTAGGCTTCACTGAAATTTTTTTCTAAATCATGCTGTACAGCAGCAACTACCATGGCTACTAGTATCATCTCTTGCCCCAAGACAGAGGAGAGGTCCACCTACCATATGTACTAGTTATCTCCAAATTTTTAATTTTGCCACTTACATTCCTTTGCTTCTCACTGCCTCATACGTCATCTCCAAACATAATATATATGCTATCGCCAAAGAATAAAAATATATGCTATCGCCAAAAAAGTGGCTTCAAGAAAGCCTTAACCAAACATGGCAGTGATAAATAATATGAAACTTAATCGCCAAAATTAAAAAAGGCGCCAAGTTTAAAGCTCACAAAGAATAAGCACCGATAAAAGTTTAATAAGTATTTTTGAAACATTACTGTTTAAATATTTCATAAGTGCTCTGCAGTGAGCAGATTCACGTCACATCGTCAACTTCTTTTTGACTTATAAATGAATAACTTGGTGTAAAACTTTCACTAAAACTCTTCTCTGGAATTATGCGTCTTTTCAGAAGTCGACAGTAGCGGAGAATATTCAAATGTGTTTCAAGAGTGATAGGAATTTTAATATCGTAGGGCGCACGTTGGAAGAGACGGTATTCTATGGAACAAACATTCGCTTGCATCTTGAAGACTTAAAGACGAAAAGAGAAAGACATTTCACATATTTTCTGATGGTAAGTTATCGCCGTTTTATTTTTATGAGAATAATTTAGAGCATTCGAAAGCGTTCCCGATTTAAGATTTAAGATTTATTTTTAAAAATAATTATAGCTAGCTATCATAAATAAAATTTTAAACAAAATGCGCAGATTTAGTTTAATGGGGTTGCTTGCATCAGTCAAAAGTACTACTTTTAGTCACTGAAGTTGAGGGAATCAGCAAGAAAAAACATGGAGCGAGGAAAATATTTTATTTTCAAAATGTTTAATTTTTAATTATTTTTTTAAATGTCCGAATTTTCAAACAAGGCGTTATCTTTATGACGTCACAAGTGATGAAATTTGGCGCATATTCCACTGGCGCGCTGAATGCTGTCTATCGTGTTTCCAGCTTACGATAAGTCAGAAGCGAATTTAATATTGAGCTCTACGCTTGCTACGCTTGCGCTCTGAGTAAAAAAGTGAACTAAATATTGCGCTCTACGCTAAAGGCAACAGTAAATGGCATTTCATAACTTGAAGCGTAAAAAATGAAATTTAATCTGCGCACCGATTAAAATATATTTTTTTAAATATTAAGCTTTGTCAAATTATTTAAAAAATGGCCAATTTCTGTGTTTTCAAGCATGCTTTTTGAGAAAAAATACCTTTAAAATTTCGGAAACGACTCCATTGTTAGATATAGCTTGAGTTTTTTTTTTTTAATTTTTTATTTTTTTAAAGAGTGAAACACTCCTTTAAACTTTGAGGAAAAGTTAAATTTATTTTGGGTGAGCGAAATATGTGAAAGCAGTGCAGACTATAATGATAATGCCAAAATTAAGTTCGCTGCATATTCAAATTGTCATTCCAAGTGTTCTTTATATCACTTTCTATTTGAAAGTCAAATATTAAAACCTTACTCTGATCTTCGATTTCTAGATGTTTCATTATCCAAGCAATCAGATCTGAACCTAAAATAAAGTTCTAAGATTTAGTTTCAGCTCAAAAATAAATAAATAAATAAAATAAAATAAAACAGATGTACAAAATATTTTACAAGGAATATTGATAAATAAAACATTTTATAACCAAGGGAAATTTTTCAGGTATATTTGCATTCTAATCATGTCAAGCAACGTTTTTTTAACTAACAGGCGACATTTTAAATTTCAAGGAATTAGTGATCTGCCGGATCGTTAAAAAAGTAGATCCACGGATCCGGATCCGGATCATTAGTGTCAAGATCCGCGGATACGGATACAGATACGGATACGGATCTAAATTTTTTTTTACCCAATTCAGCTATCCAAGTGTAAAATTTGTTACGAAAGGTATTCCCGTCAGAATAATGGCAGTTTCTTCGAAAATCTCAACTGCGGCAAAAATATAATCAAGGCTATGATTTACTCTTTAAAGAAATCTCCGTTAAAATTGAGGGAGAGTTGGAAGGAATGGGCCAGCGCTGCATTAATGCATAGATGGAATGTGAAAAATTATTTCTATCTTACTCGGTAGATATAGAATACAGGAGCAAGAGTGTAAAGCTGCTACTGGACAGGCTAGAAATAATTTTTCCCATTTTATTTCAGCATAAATGCAGCGTTGGCCCATTCCACCGAACTTCTCCGACCGACCAAATACAGAGCCGGGAACACCTTTACAAACAGTAAATAGAGAACTTAATCTCACTTTTTTTAAAGGATGCCGAGAAAAACAAAAATGAAGAATAACAGAAACTCCAAATCAATAACAAAAACTAATATTAAATTTAAAAAAAAAAAAACATGACCCAGAGAGTCGACTTCATATTAAGATGAATTTCGCGGGTCAGAACACACATTTGTCAACAAATATGAACTGACAGCAGGTAAAAATTTTAAATCATTGAGCTTTTTCTCCTTATGTTCCGACTATGAAATCGCTACCAATCACGCGTATAAAGACTTAGAATTGCATTTAAAATTTACTTAACAAGATTATAGCTCCTACTGTATATAAGTTGGAAGTTTCAAATAAATATCAAACGCAGAAAACTTCGTTCTTTCAATTAGGGCCAACATTTTTAACGTAAGGGTTAATTTTTACTACCATAATTGTGAAAAATTTTAAATCGGTTTTTAATTAATTTCTCCGGTAATTAAAGTTCTACAAAAACGAGGCCAAGCTAAGAACACTTTTGATCAAGTCATCTTTTGAACGAAAAATGAACTATCAAAATCGGTTCATCTGTTTAGGAGCTACGATGCCACAAAAAGACACATTGATACACTTTTTAAACTTATTTCCCCTTCCTTTTTGCATCGGGGGAGGGGGTGCAAATTGGCTTCTGAAATGATACCTTATAATTTAAATAGGGAATCAGGTCTAATTTAAACGGAATTAAAGAGTCCTTTATTCAAATATTTAAAAAAAATTAGAATAGAAATGATCCGTTTAAGATCCGTCAAAAAGTAACGGATACAGATACGGATCTTTATTTTCCCTCGGATATCCGCGGATACGGATATCCGGAACATCACTACAAGGAATATATCGCATTTAGGGCTCTTTTGATTTTGAAATTATATTTTCAGTAATCGAATGATGTATTTAAGTTTTAAACAGTTATTTCAATATCAGACAATTTTTTGATTTATTAAAGAGCGTTTTTAGATGTTAGGCAATGTTGCTGACTTTCAGGGACTAATTTAAGATGTAGGACAGTGTTTTTCAGTTTCAGAAAATATATTCAGATTCAAGCTGTGGCTTTTAAATATTTGTAAATATTTTTGGGTGTCTGGAGATAATGCAAATTTCAGACAATATTTTCAGGTATCAGACAATGTTTTATGACAAAAACAAAATGTTTTATGCCAAAAGTGCGAGAAATTCGATTTTCGGTTCAGGCAAATTGTATTTCGATTACTATATTATTTATTTATTTATTCTTTCTTATGAGACAAAGGGCTGGGCGGGGGAGGCTAAGTCTTAAAAAAGAACGATCTGAAAAGAGATTTTTTTTTTTCATGAAAGTTACTTCCTCCTGATTACTATACTTTTCAACCAACCTGCAGAAAACTAAAAGCTTTTTCAGAAGAAACATAGAAAAATTCATCAGGTAAACAAAGCACTGACACCTGAAAATTCGAACGATGGTACCGCAACGTAATATCTAACTACACAACAAAACGTTCTACTGAAAGCTTGACGTTAACAAGGAGAAAAAGTTCAGGAATAAGATTTCGCACATCCAATTCTGTCACAGCAACGAATACCAGGAATCTTCCGCCTATAACTGAAATTCTTGAGGAAGTTCTTAATTTAGTCAATTTCTCTGTGAATTTGATAATTCTCAAAAATGTTGCTGGTATCAAAAATGTAGTTTATGGTAGGGAAGACTGAGGCACGTTTACGCGGATTTTTTTCAATGGATTTTCTAAATTTTATGTTTTAGCTTAGGACATTTTAGACATTGCGATTTTATGAAGCAGTATGGAGTCAAAATTGGTATATTCAGTTGTTGCTCAGATTGTGTTTTTAACCGTTAAAAAAATATATATTTTATAGTCCAAGTCGGTTGCATAAACTTACCCCGGACGCGGGGCAAGTTTACGTATATTTATTTTGACATCTAACGTGGTTCTGTCAGTGTTTTGAGCATAATGTCTTACCATCGTTAAAATAAAGCAAATTTATTAAAGACTGAATAATGTATAAAGTAAAAGCTGAATGGGCATGAAGAATTTTACACTGCCTGATTGTAAGCTATAAGATACCAATTTGTAACTCAATTAAAAATTAAGTGGTGAGTTTCAAAACTTAATAGCCTGAAAATGCTAAAAAGTTTTGAGACAGTTCGGAGCGAAAAAAACGTCAGGGCACGTTTAAAAGTAAAACACAGTAAGAACGTGCGTATACAAAGGTGCTCAGACATCACCACGTAAACTTGCCCCGTCGCCGAGACTAGATTTATTTTTAACGTGAAAATAAATTAAATAACATTTCAGTTCATACAAATACAATTCTCAAACGAAGATAAAATTCTGCTAAATTTTATTTATTTATTCTTTCTTAACTAAGAATTATTTATTCATAATAAGCTTCAAAACGTTCAACTCAAAATTTACTCGACTTGGAAGAAAACAGATTATTCTTCCTGCACGCTAGACCGAAGCTCGACTGATGCTCAAAAACTTGTGAGGATATTTGCTACTGAGCAGCATCAATCTGTTTGACTGTTGGGTCTCCAGTTATAATGTTGAAAAAGCGGCACTGGGTAAATGTGCCCCATGCGTAAACGTGGATCGGTCTACCCTAATCAGAATCAACTGCAATTTTGAAACTACTCTACTAATTCCAAAAATTTCCTCATTTCTAGTTTATGGTGATGGTAATTTAGTTTATAGTAATCAAAATTAACCGGAAAGCTTAGAACTACACTACTAATTCCAAAACTTTCCTGATTTCTAGTTTATGGTATAGTGGTAATTTAGTTTATGACAATTAAAATTAACAGCAAAGTTTGGAAATACACTACTGATTCCAAAAATGTCCTCATTTCTAGTTTAAGGAAATGGTAATTTAGTTTATGATAATCAAAACTAACTCCCATTAATTTTCTGTTTGTAAACGGCATTTTTTTGTGTAGTCTGGGCAATATTATGCATTTTCCCCTCTTCACTTCTTACTCAGTCTTGCCATTGTAATGTAATTTTTTTAGCTTAAATCTTAGTCTCCCTCTGTTAAAATGCAAACGTAATATTTTTAACGTGTTAACTGTAGTTATAAAGAAACATAGGGAAACGGCACCAGTAACAGTCATAAGTTCGGATTTAAATAATAAGTATTTTAAGCGGGTTAATCTGATGTTGCTGTGGCCCATGAATACGGTGAACACACCTAGTCTCCACATCGGAGGGAATTTTATGAGCCAGTTGGCATTTACAAGGCAGTGGTGGAAGGTTATGAGCAGCTACCACGAGGTCAACAGGTGTTACATGTTCATTTGAATTTAATAATGCTTTAGTTCTAAAAATAAAGAACTTTTGTACATTTTAAAGGGAAAAAGAGGGAATTTTGTCCAATACTCATCATTTCCTCATTCTATCTGTTACTGGGTATTTTTTGGTGTCTGTTACTGGATGTCGGACCTTTTTCCGAAATTGAGAAAATAAAAATTAGAATTAATTGATTCAGAGGATCCAGAAGCAGCCAAACTTTAGATGAAATGTAGTTGCATGAGAGAAAAATAGTGTAAAAAGTCTAAATACATTAAAAGGCTCAGAAAATTCAATTATTCTGAGAGCGATGTCTTAAACATGTCTGTTACTGATGCCGTTATCCTAATATGTGTTCCAATAAATAAATAAATACGACATAAACTCTTTACAGATTCATGAAATCATTATATATAGCGTATTTTTACGAGTAAAATCTTTTATCACAATTTCTCTTCTGCGAAAATCGATAAAAGCAAAATCATATTTCCCCTCTTTTCCTTAGGTTTTACGTGAGCAAGCGAGATATGCAATAATGTGCCCAAATAGGTGAATAGACGAAATATACTGCTGTATGTAAAACATAACAAAATCTGCCCTTAGCTCACCTATATTGATTAATATTTAATTCGAACTGAACGTTAGATCTTGTATCAAAGCGTAAAATTTCACTTAGCTCGAGTGTAGGAGGGTCATTCTTGCAAAAATAGTACATACCATTTTCGAGACTTTGGAATTTATTTTACTAACCATAATAGTTACCACCAATAAATCTTTTTTTCGTCGATATCCAATTTAGTTGTGTATAATCAAGTATCAAATGTTTTTATATAAGTAATTAAAAAAGGGTTTGAGAAAATATTTTGTTTCAGGTTAAAAAAGATAATATTACGTGTCTCTACTTCAAAAAAAAAAAAAAAAAAAAAGAGGCAAAACAATCATTAGGCTTAAATGTGATTTAAGATTGTGCTTAAATGAAACAACAATATCAATCCATCAGTTACATTTCCTTCACGAAAAAAAAAAAATACTAACACAATTTGAAGTAAAAATTTTTTTTGCCCTGGAAAATATTTTTTGTTAATGTTTCAGTGTTATCTAAGTGTCCACTTTTTCACAACTATTTCAAAAAAAGAAAAAAAAAAAAACTAGTACATTACACCTCTTGATATTTTTTGAACCGGGCCTCATTCGAATATCCAAAAATTCGGATAATTGGAGAGTAATTAATTAATCTTTTTTGCTTAATCACTGTATGTATGTTGAAAATTGCAGAAAAAAAAACTATTTTTAAAGGAAAAAACGTCTAATTTATTAGTCAACAATTTTCCTTGGTTACTACTTCAGCAGTACACTGACTTGCTAAGTTCTGCATATTAGAAGCCAGGAATAGAACTGCACTATGAGACGGTGACTCACCATTCAGATAATGTTTGCACTAAGCGTACACTAGCTTCGTAGTCTAATTTATTTTAAAAATCTTTATTTTTTTCCCTGAAAAAAGCGATTTGGATAATCAGCGATTCCGATAGTCGGAATACGGATAATTGGAGTTCTACTGTACTTTGAATTTTACAGTTAATGAACAATGTGAGTCTAATTCTTCTTTTCTGATAGGTAATTTGAACTGCTGACTGTCCTTTTTATCCCATATGTATTCGTGAGAGAAAAAAAAAAGGTTTTTAAAGGTCCTTGTTCTGTAGTTGTAATTTTTCTTTATGATCAAAACGATTTTTTGACTGCCTGTTTGTCGACGTTGTTGCACTGAGTCGTTCAAAGTATTTTAAAACCTTTTATGAACTACTTATGTGCAAACTATCGATACTTTATTTTAAACGAATAACTGGGGAATAATATGCGTATACACTATACAGGGTGTTCCGGTTTAATCTGCAAGACCTTTATTTTCGCAACCATTAGTCTTAGATGTATACTTCCAATTGCAAAAATATTCAAAAGCAGATGCAGAGTTAAGATACTGAAAATTTGAAGCAAAAATAAAAATGAGTCAAAAAATACAAAATGTTACTTTTCATACGAGCTCTAGGTCCCCTGACTTATAGTTAGGGAAATAATCTTCATTGGAAAACATTAATAACACAAAAAAACTTGACTTTTGTACGACCAAAATTCAAGGAGATATTCTAGTTCGAAGTCTTAAGGGATCATACAGAAGACGAGATTAGAACTTAACGCCCTTTCAGAAGAATGCCAGGTTGTCGAAGTAAAAAAAAACAAATTATTTATATTTTTTATTGCTATTCAAAAATAAATGAAAAAGGTTATGTCATGATGCGCAAAAACACACTACAAAACCTCGAACAATTTGAAAAACCACTCTATGCACGTATAAATTTTTGAACCCTTGTCAACCACTATATTTTCCCCCAAAATGTGATATTGATGGCAAGTGTAAAGTGGTGAAAGCCATAAAACGCTGCAATTTAGTAGGTGGAAATTGTTAAAAATGATCAACAAAATTCAAAAGTGTCAGACATTATTTGTACTATTTTCCCGAGAATAACTTTTAATACGATTTGAAAGTTATATATTGTATCACAGCGAAAAATTTCACTTAGCTGCAGTGTAAGCCTCAAACCACTTTTTCGCGTGTTCTGCTATATCTATCCTGACAAGTCAATACGGGAAATTGTGAGTCGAGGGGGATGGAAGCGGGGGAAGTAGAGGGGAAGTTAAGGTCGATATTATTTGGGATCGATTCAAGTTGCACCGCGACAATAACTTTCCATTTAATTTTCCCGATACGATAAGAGAGAGAGAGAGAGAGAGCTAAAAGCATCTCTTTGGGGTTTTTTGGATGGAGAAAATAAACGTTTGTTAATTTAGTTCTTCTTCTGTCGGGTGCGTTAATTTAGAATTCATGGAGAGAGTAATTTAGCTAACCTGAGAGTGGTAAATTAATGGCGTGTAAGTTAATGTTTCGACTAAGTGCTAATTGCTGCAAAAAGTAGCGTTTTAATTTCGGAAGGAATGTTTTTAATATGTGCCTTAAGATATAGTTAATCACTAAATTGATTTTTTTTAAATTGGTGTAAAAAAATATTTATTCAGATTTTTCAAAATCTTTTTTGTTGATTTAAAATAGGTTTAGATATTTATCATGTTATCTTTCCTACAACGCACAGAAAATATGATGCTGGTTTAAAATCATGCATTGTAACTGAAAGTGAAAATTAATAGCGTGTATGTTTTAATATGTGTAAAACTAAATTGTTAAAAACATTTTAAATATTCCTTACCCATTTTGTGCGTGCCAAGATATTTTACATGGCGCCTTTCCTACAGTGTATACAAAACATTATGCTAGGTTAGTATCAAGGCAGCGGTATTGGAGTCGAACTGATTTTCGTTTTAAAATTTATTTGAGGTGAAACTTTTTGGAATTTAAAACATATGTATTTTCCTGTTACATATCCTCCTTAAAAAAATTTTAAAAAAAGAAAGAAAGAAAAAAAAGAGCTTTCGTTTTAATATAAATGTATTGAACATAAGAGAGTTGCTTAAAATTACCGTTATAAGCTCTTAATGTTGACTGTTAGCATGCTCGGATTTGAAAGGAATTTTGAACATGTATTGTGAAAAAAAATGCTTTAAAAACGCTTTTAAACTGATGACTTGACTTGAATAAAAATAATTTTAAAACCAACATGATTTGATAAATTTTAATTGCTTACCCAAAGTTCACAAATACATGCTTGCAAAAGTTAAACCTTGAAATTAATTTGTTAAATTTACTAACAAAACAAACTGTGCAATAACTATTATTTGTTATTCATATTTTCGCTACATTTGGTAACAATTAGAAAGCGGCTTTCGAGTAATGTTTAGTTTTCTCGTTGTTTATAATCTGTTTTCTTCATTAAAATATGTAATTTTGTTGTGCGTATGCTTAAGCTAGGCACAGAAAGAGCAAGAGTGTGAGGAGAGAGAAAACGAGTGCGTGAAGCGACATAATAGAATGTAAAAAAAGAAAGGATATAAGTTTTACTTCTACAGTTTGTCTTCATGATACACAATATTTTTTTTTGCTTTTTAAGTGGCTATCAAATCAACAAGAAAAGAAGAAGAGTTCAAAAGAATTATTAGCAATATTTTATTGGTTTGCTATTTAGAGTCAATTAAGTAACGGATGAGTTTGATGCACGCAAACGAAGTTTCTAGATAATTTTTATGGAAACAAGAAAACGAAAGTAAAAGAAAACGATGAAACGTTATTTAACATACTTTCTTCGTAAAACACAATGCAATAATATTATTAACTCCAAATAAAACGAACGCACGTCAAAGCATATCCAATTAATTTCGAAACGGTGAATGTAAATTTTATAGCAAAGAGTGGAAGTAAATAACTCCACTGTCAACGAACTAGAGCAGTAAACAACAGGCTATTCGTTAAATAAGCGGCATTCAACATTGTGATCCTGTTTCAAAATTTTATAGCTCTAAAATTAAACGTTTAAATTAAATTTCGAGTGAAGGGATGTCACCTACATAATGATTAAGTTTGTGATTTCATTTTGGGAACTAGCAGAGGGAAAATTTCGTCTTTAAATACCAAATTTTAATTGTATCAATGAAACTAAAATACGAGAATTGAAAGAACTGAGGACTTATAATCAAATTTTCGAAGACCCTTTGGCATTAATGTTTACCTTGGGTTTCCCTACTGCCCTACTTTCTAAAAGATAAACAGGCTTATCGTCCTTATTTAGGGTAGATTTAGTTGTGCCCCATCTCGTTATTTTAGAAACAAATTCTTTCATTGGCCGCTACTGAAAAGCAATTATTACGCGTAATTCAAGAAATAAACCTCCTCTTTATCTGTTCAATATACTTTGTAGCTATGGGGTTGTTTTCTTCAGTCAAAAGTACTACTTTTAATCACTGATATTGATAGAAAAAGCAAAAAAAAAAAAAAAAAAAAACATGGAGCCAGAAACAAACTTTTATTTTCCCAACAGTTATTTTTTATTTAATTTTTTTCAATGTCCGATTTTTGAACTAAAACGTGGTCTTTATGACGTCACAAGTGACGTCACAATACTTTGGCGCTCTAAATGTTGACGTCTTGCTGTCAACTTTGCTGACATTTTGCTGTGATTTGCGCTGTGCAGTAATGGCATCAGTGAATGGAATTTCATCACTTGTGATGTCACGTGCATAAGCGCAAAAAATGAATTTCAATCTGCGCACCGATTAAAACAATTGCTAAAAAATATTAAACTTTGTCAAATTATTTAAAAAATGGTTAAATCGTATGTTTTTAAGCATGCTCTTCCAGAAAAAAATTCTTTTAAAATTTCGGAAACAACCCAGTTCTTTCCAAGGCTTGGAAGACTTGTTAAAACAAACTTACCAGGCCGTCCAAAGAGCTGACGCCCCTCCCCCACCCCCTACACACAGAACTAGTATGTTGTGGCCATCACAAAACTTTCTTCTATATTTTTCATTTTTCTGATCCCTCCCCATGCTTGACGAGGAAGCAATATTCCTAACAAAAACAAAATTACACATGCAAAAACTTGACGACCATCCCAACGTCTGAATTATTGTAAAAACAAAACAAAGAGCGAAAATTGAAAGTTACTTTAAAGGCCTTACTTGAATTAATTACAAATATGTTATTTATTAACAAACATAAGATGGCAACAGTTAAATAATTTTAAATCATTGAGATAATATTTCCGATCATTTCCATACAATTAAAATCACGAGAAATACGCAGACGACAATCTATTACGATTTATCTTTCTTATTGTTGCATTAATAAAACTATTTTTATTCGCAAAAAAAAAAAAAAAAAAAAAAAAAAAAAAAATCAACACCTCTGGGAGCGATTGGAGTCAAAATTGAACCAAAGCCTGTTTACGTATGGATTTACATATATTCCAAATTTCAACCAGAACGTAGCATTACTTCTTGAGATAGGGCACTCACAATGGAAAAAAAGAACGGGCGATTGCGCTACCCCCTTTTTTGCTGTTGACACCAAAATAAAATCAGCTCTTATACCCACTAAGGGCTACTTGCCAAAAAATTTTTGTTTGATTCCGTTCGTTATTTCTTGAGATACAGCAGTCACAATTGACGACAAAAAACGTTCTATAACTCAACCCCCGTTTGAGCTATTGACACCAAAATTGAATCAGCACCTGCTCCTGTTAGGGGCAACATATGAACCAAATTTTGTTTGTTTCCGCCAGTTACTTCCTGAGGGATAGCAAGCACGCGTAACTCAAAAAACGTCCCATTGCTCCACCACCCCCCTTGGAGGAATTCGCGCCAAAAACCAATGGGCACAAGTTCACATAGGGGCACATATGTGTACCAAATTTCGTTCCATTTCATGCGGTAGTTTGTGCTGTAGAGCGGCCACAAAAAACTGGTCACACACAGACGTGACACACACACATACACACACACAGACAGACAGACATTTTCTAAAAATAGTCGAAATGGACTCAGCACACCTCAAAACGTTCGAATCCGTCAAAATTCGAAATTCGAAAATTTGCACGAATCCAATACTTTCTTCTATATATTAGATATAGAAGAAAGTAAAAATTAAGTTAGTTATAATGTCAGTGCATAATACATCTTTTAATTTTTTTCATATTAATGAACAGAATAATCAGAAGGCTATGCATAATACAAATTAAAACACAAGCAATTCAATTTCGAAAACTTGCAGGGAGAGAAGGAATTGATTTCAATCTATTTAAAAAAATAATCGATCGGTAACATTTTCTGGGCTCCGTCTCTTACCTTTACGTCAATAAACATGGCCTATAATCGTGCTTTTAAGGCTAAAGATGCGTTTTTAAAGCTAGAAGTTTCAAAGTTTTGACCGGACACCTTTTGACCTTTTTTCCTATCCTACCAAATAAATAAATAAATAAATAAAAATCTGTTCCTTGTTTTTTAATGTGCCCCCTTAAAACTTTTTTCTGGTTACGTCACTGCACGTAGGGGCAGAATGCAAGCAAATTTGGGGAGAAATAGACAAAGGAGAAGTGCCTTTTGTTTGATTCTAAAAAGTTATAATCTCAGAAGTTGTATCTGCTTCAGTGATACAAAGGAAACTAATGTTTTGGAGACTTAGAGAGAGGAATATTTTCGTGCCTTAGGAAAAAATGGAGAAGCATTGCAATGATTCTCTATTTTGTGTCTGTGACTATGTATCTATGATACACGAAAATGCAATCGGTGCATTTTATAAGATGAGTTTTTGTATGAGAGTGACAGTGTATGTAGTATGAGATGAGACACGAAATGAGATACACGATTGAACATACGAATAAAAACTAATAATTACGCCGTTACTAAGTATCTTCTATTAGAAAGAAAATGTTATGTCATCTGCAAATTGTTTTCGCCCGTCTTATTTGATTTTCCGGATGATAGAAAAAATCCTGCTGACGATCCAGTGTGTACCTTAGACCCTAATTTTTCGAAATAAATTTGCGCGGCTTTGATTTATGCGGCATTTTCGGGGGATGTAACCCCACGTAAAATACGAGGGTCTATACTGTAAGTGAAATTTACATAAATTGATTCCAAAAACAACTACTTAACATGGCAGATAGAACAATGTGGGTAGTTGTAAATACAATACCGATTAAATTCAGGAAACTGTAAGGAAAGGAAAAAAGTAAGTTTAATAGGTGACAGTTATTGGGGCATTCGGTACTAAGTAAAGAAATATGGTAGCTGTTTAGGGCGAAAAGGGACAGTTAAGATGAAAAAAAAAAACTATTTATGAAACTGTATTGTTTAACTTTCTCGCGTATATTGCTTTTCTTTCATTTCCTTGGACATAAATAAGGAGCTTTAACAGCCTCTATCTCGCTCTGTATTAAGGGCGCAAAATTGATGGCGATGTTTTCGAAGCATAGATGTTTTTGTGAAAACATCGATGATTTTACCATCCATGTTTTAATGTCGATGTTTGTTCGAAGTCGATATTTTATACTTGAAACAAAATGTCATTAAAAATGAATATGTTTGCAGCGACGATAAAAGCTTTATTAATAATTAGTTATTGCTACATCTTTCACATTGGAAAGAGTTTTGTATAGCTTGTCGTTCATAGAAGTTGACTTGTATTACTCTTTGATAAAAGTTTCACTACGTTAATATTAATAAATAACTTTTACTTCAATTATGGAGGGTGCAATTTTCCCTGTGCATGCATATACGGTCATTAAAAGTTTCAGTTGTTGAAAAATCAAACATGTGTCAGTGATTTGCTTCACATTTAAAACAGCAACTGAATTTTGTGTACATGGAACTATTATCCCTCGGGCTTATAGCAGAATGCTTACTACTCATCCCTTGATTTTCATTATTTCTAAGTCTCGTATCACACGGTTTCGATATAACACGATACATATTAACCTGATTTTTCTCATGCATATACATAATTAGTATTAAAAATAAGTAAAAATGTTATTATTTCTCGCATAACACGGTTTCGATACTACACGGAACGAGTTAACCGTGTTATACGAGGGACACCTGTAATTTGTTCAAATCTTCCAGGGAATTCCGTTCGAAATAAGGATACAAGAATAATTATTTATAGTTATATTTCCGTTCATTTTCTTCTTTCTTTTTTCTATTCTTTTTTCTTTTTTATTTCTTTTCTGTGTGTGTTATCAACTTTGAAAAATAATACAACATTTTCTTACTGGTTCGTATCAATTATTACAGGGTGACAAGAAATAACTTGGGCCCACGAAATACAGCATAACTTAAATGCTAATGAAAATATTACGACCAAACTTCAAAATTGATATGAATACGTTAGTTTCGTCTGATATATTTACCAATTTTCAAATTTTCAAAGTGGCTACCTTAGCCTTAATACAGAGCTTTTTAAATGTGTCACAAAATTTTCGGCTATGGGCCGCAGGTCACTTACGGATATTTTATCCGATGCCTTGTATAAGGATTTCTTTAGGGGTGCCTAAGTTTTATGAGCACACACCTTTGTCTCCAAGATGTACCAAGCAGAATATTCCATGTGGTTCAAATCTGGGGAATATGGTGGCTTTTATTGAGCTCCAAATAAGTTTGTAAAATATGTCTTGCACCAATCTTAAGTGCTTTTAGCTCTGTGTGCAGGTGCAGAATCCTGTTGACGGTCCCTCTTTTTTTTTTCCAAAGAACTTTTGTGACCAAGGTAAGACAACGTCTTCCAAAATGCGTTTGCTATATGTTTCTTGATTAATCTTAATCCCTTGATCGACAAAAACAAGTGATATTTTTCCACTAGCACATATCCCACCTTAGATTGGGGTCGTTGACGCCGTTCAACAATGCAAAAAGGTCTTGAAGACAAGGAGGTGTGATAAACCGCAAAAAGTTTTTGCCATCCCTAAAGGAATTCATATGCAAGGAATGAGAAAAAATATCAGTAAGTGAGTTGCGGCGCATACCCAAAAACTTTGTGACACGTTTAAATCTTTGTATTAAGGCTAAAGGTAGCCATTTTGAAAAGTTGTAAATATTGTAGACAAAATAATCTATTCATATTACTTTTGAAGTCTTAATATTTTTATTAGCGTTAAAATTTAGAATACATTCTGTGTGTTCAAGTAATTTCTTGTCACCCTTTAAATAACATACTTTTCAGTTTTTGTGTTATTCAGGTGGAAAACAGAAAAATGTTGCAAAAGTGTTATTTGTTGGTATCGATGTTGAAATTTTTTTTATACTTTAAATACATATTATAACTTAATTATTCCTTTGTACTATTTAATTAAGAACGTTAATAAATTACCTCCATATGTCGAAGTAGTAAATTGGCGGGGAAAAATTCGATATATAGAAATTTCGATATGTAGAAACGATTTTATTTTATCCTAAAAACCTCCTAAAATATTAAAATTAAAGCTAATTTTCGTGTATGAAACCTAATTTCTAATTTATACGAGCATCGGATTAAATGAAAGTTAATAATTAAAAAAATAACAGAAATTATATTTTTGTGCCTTCATACATCTTCATTCTTCGGCAATTCAACTTGATCCGCAACATAAGGGGGATTTTCGTTTTGATAATGTGATCGAGAGAAAAGTAAAAATTCATTCTACCTAACATGAATAATTTTTACTGAAGCTAAAAAGACTAAGAATGATAATCAACAGATAAAAGGGATAACTTGAAACTGATTTTACAGTGCTACTGGTTAAAACTAGGATTTGAAATAAACTTGAAAAAGTTTAAGAACTCCAGAACGGAACAACGACCTATCTACACGCCCCTCAACCCCGAATTCCATATGAGTTTCATAGCAACCTTTAGGGAACATAATTTGTTCCCCTAACCTTCATTTTTCATGAAACAAACAGTCTAAAGTGGAAAAAAAATCTACGGTTGTCTCGAAAAAAAAAAAAATTCGATACATAGAGATTTTTTCGTTACATAGAAACAATTTTTCTATGTAATAAATATAGAAATTTGCTAATATTTCGATATATAGAAAATTTTGATGTGTGGAAGTTCGATATATGGAGGTTCGACTGTATCATTATTATTGAGTTTTCCTTGACAGTTTAAAATCTCAGTTATTAATTCGTAAATACAGGACAAGAATTAAGTTCTTGCATTAAAACGTTTAATACAGAGCTTTATGCAGGAATATCCATTTGAAAGGCTTTAAAGCACTGAAGGTTTTTTTTTTTTTTTTAATCGATGTTGCACCTCTACTTATATTATCTTAGGTTCCAAATTAATTCAAATTTCAAACTTGTCTTTACATATATGTGACTTAAATAAAGAGAAACAATTGATGTCCAATCTATTCTCCGAACTATTAGTCATCACGTTCTAGTTCGCTCCAACTTTTTTTCTTTTTTCAACAGGAGCAATTTTAATTTAAAAATTTTAACTTTTATCACCTTTAATTTTTCTTTTCTCTCTCAGTACATTAGTGGGCGGAAACAGGGAGAAACAAACTATTCAAATGAAATGTAACAGATTATTAGTAAAAATTTAAAAAAAAATCAAATATAGTAAGAACAACTTCTGAACGAAATGCTTTACAAAAGAACCAGAAAATATTTGAAATTTCCTAAAGATTAATTTTATTTTTAAGTAGTTCCCAAAATTATTAATATTGAAATTTCATTCCTAACCTTGCACTTACTTTTCGATCATTACCAAAAGCTAAAATGGAAAATTGCAATTCTAAATTTTGATGTGAAACCAAAGATTAGTAGCACTGATCTTTTACATCAAAAATCAAATCGTTTACAGATTTCTGGCAGTTTTGCAGAATCACTTCCACAATATAACTCCCAATTTCATCGTATTCAAGACAAAGAAGCAGCATGTATTGTAAAACACACATGCTTCTATCAAATATTTTACAGCATACCTTTCTTATAGTTTAAAGAAATTGATTTTTTACGAGCCCACGCCGAGTCGGTATTCAGAGCAGCATTCCTCTCAAGAGCCAAGTTTCATGATATCGTCTTCTCAGGATTGGAACTCAAGATATATCTTCGAAAACTTTAGATGGAATTTTTGGGAGGTACGATAAAAAATCAATAAATGCGATGGATTTGTGCAGGTTCCGATTAATTCAAACTGCGGCTCAGGAGCTGGTCCTACCTAAAGATCTTTTATTTCCAGATGAAATGCATATTAATCACGAGTCACACTGTAAACCAATGATACATGATTCAACAAAGATGTATCATGTAGTAAATTAGTAATAGCATTTGATATAAAACATCTACAAACTATTAGAATTAGTAAACATCATAGACTAATAATAAGAGTAGACCGAGCTATGGCAACCCTTTTGCTGCTCATAAACCAAACCATGTGACTGGTGGATATCCTAGCAACAACGGGCGTTGATCGTAGCAGACGATCAACGCCAGCGCGAAATAAAATAAATAGAACTGATGGAACACGGAAGAATGATCTTTTATGGAGTCCGATCTGTAAATTTGTTATTCTAAGTTGTAAATATTTTGTTAATATAGTGAGTTTTTCGTTCAGATAGTATTGTGCATTTTCTTTAGTCAATTTCAATAACTCTTTTAGCAATAAAAGATGCAAGCGACCAAGAAGAATCGGCAAACGGTAAGATTTTTACCTACAGTTTCAATTTAAGATACCGATTAGTACATTTTTGCGTTAACGCAAAACGTTTACACCATTTCGTTCACGCCAACGCTGACAGCTCCAAATGAAATAAAAGTTACCGAAAACTGATCAAAAACTATTACTAATGTCAAAATAATGCATAACTAAAAGAAAAACAGTTCAATCTCTGCACCTGGAAGTTTTTTTAATGAAAACACATTGTCTTAAAATACATGTCGAGTGCCAAACTATAGATAATGCTGCCATTTAGCAACCATGCTGCCAAAGTCTTCGCCAAGCCCTTCCACTAGTCACATGATACATCTATGAACCAATTTTCTTCATCAGCAAGAATGAGAAAGCTCGGTCTACTCTTATTATTAGTCTATGGTAAACATACTTAATAAATCGGTTACAATTCCAGTTATACTTCAATTAAATTCAAATTTATTCTTATTTTCTCTTTCTCTCTCTCTCTCTCTCTCTCAGCCATTTTTTAAGCAGACGATAACTTAATGAAAATAAAAGTTTTATTTATGAATCTGCTTCACAATCTGGCTCGTAACTATAGGTCAAAATCCATTTATATACTTCATGTGAACCTATTGAAGGTCATCCAACTTTCCACCAATTACATTCGTCAATTACATTCGTATTCCGTTTTTTTTTTTCTCCCCAACTTCTGGGCTATTTCTGTATGCGTTGCCAAAGTTTGTTGCAATTAGACATTGGGAATGAAAATTCGTCAAAGACAAATAATTCATCACCCACCTGTGAACACAGACGGTATTTTGGACATGAAGCTCTTGACGGTTCTGACCGGAACACCCTGGCATTCATCCTGCATGCGTTCCACGATGTTTTCCATCTGCAAGAGAAAACATACACACTACATCAAGCATCAGTAATTCACATAACTTGTTCAAAATACATCTAAGAATGATTTCAGACTTTCATAATTGCAATAAAACTACTAACCATCATTTCTTGTTCTAAGACACATAATTTTTTGTCTGTATAAAACCAGTTACCTCAGAAATTGATCAGTTTGCAAATTAAATACCACAGAAGTCAGTGATTAACTGAAGCTCAGTAAATTACAGTACACTCCCGATTTTCCGCGACCGTATTATCCGCGGGGTGGATTATCCGCGAGTCAATTAACAATCAGGAACATGTATTTTCGCAACAAAAAAGCAAATACCAATGGGTTTTTTTTTTTTGCGAAAAATTGTAAATTTAAGCTCAGCTGCTTTTGTTTTATTTATTTGGTTATTTATATATTTTGGGGGGGAAGGGGGGGGGCTTTCTTCATTGTGCACATACACTTGTTTGTTATTGACGGAAAGTTCCGTTGTGCAAAAATACAAAATATTTTTACTGCACTATATATATTTCAATTCTTTGTAAAAAGTATTATGCATCAGTGCAGACGAGTTTTAGAGGAAGGACAATTTTCAACCTTATTTGTCCCTCATTCCAGTCTTTTTGTGGTTTATCCGCGATTTTTATTATCCGCGGCAATTGTGCCACCCAATTCCGCGGATAATCGAGAGTTTACTGTACTTCACCCAGTTATTTCAGAACGCGTATCAACTATAGCCACTTAATTCTACAGAAGTTATTTACAGTAGCTCCTTTTGTTATTTCACCCAGTTATTTCAGAAATCCTATTAACTAGTCTTTAAATCCTGCAGATGGGATATTCACAGCAGTTCATTTTGTCATTTCACCCAGTTATTTCAGAAATCACATTAACAAGTTTTTAAATTCTACAGAAGGGATATTCACAGCAGCTCATTCTGTTACTTCACTCAGTTATTTCAAAAATCGTATCAACTAACCTTTAAATTCTACAGAACTGAGATTCGCAGTAGCTCATTCTGTTACTTTACTCAGTTATTTCAGAAATCGTATTAACTCACCTTCAAATTCTACAGAACTGAGATACACAGCAGCTCATTCGGCTGCTTCACCCAGATATGTCAGAAATCGTATCAACTAACCTTTAAATTTTACAGAACTGAGATTTACAGCATTTCATTCTGTTATTTCATCCAGTTATTTCAGAAATCATATTAACAAGTTTTTAAATTCAACAGAAGGGATATTCACAGCAGCTCATTCTGCTACTTCACTCAGTTGTTTCAGAAATCGTATTAACTCACCTTTAAATTCTACGAAAGTGAGATACGCAGCAGCTCATTCGGTTGCTTCACCCAGATATGTCAGAAATCGTATCAACTTTCAACTAGACCATTTAACTGCACAGAAATTACTAACGAAGAGCTCATTCTGTTAACATTTCCACTCTGGACTTGCATTATCTGGCCAACCGACGCTTTCATAACCTAGGAATCAATCAGGCTTGAAAGCAACTTTTAGAGCAAATTTCTTCTTTTTTACACCCCAAATCGTACAACCATAATCCATTCGCAAAAAATAATTTTCCGCTAGACAAATGTAAACTACTTCAGAAAAACTACAGACTCATTTGCAAAAGCTCTAATTAAATGAACTAGAGAGGGTGTAAGAACGATCCCTCAAAATGGTTAAAAGCCTCCTATTCGCAGTTCAAATAAACTACAGAAGGTTCTGCAGTCTCTGGAAAATGACGGTTGAAAGATGTAAAACCAAGTCCGACGGACGTACTAAAGAGACCTGTTCAATGAGACATCTGTTTTGTCAGGGTAAAATTGAAATGTTTTACCTCTTTGGCTAATTACTTATAACTACCGCAAGGTGGCTTGTTCAAGTTCTAGCACTGCGAATAAGCACTTGTTTTTAAGCAGCAAAAATGCTATTTTGAAAGAAAAAAAAAAGATAAAAGTAAGACAAATTATTATTAAAAATGCTTAAATAAACATCTAGCAGCTATGAAAAAAATGTTGCTGAGGCTACTGAAAAAAAAAAAAAAATCACATGGTTTGGAGCTCATAAACCTGTAGGAAATGTAGAATATTAAAGAACTTTGTGCTATCACCATCTGTATGAAGGTTTAATGTTTTTATGTGGAATGTATTCCAAAATGCAGTAATTGAATTAGAAATTCTTCTTACCTTACGTTCGGCTATCAGAAAACTTTCAGGTTCCCCTCTTTATTAGGCTGTAATCAGCAAATGAAATTGCATTTTTATTTGCTCCATATTTCCAGCCATACGAGTCATTTCGCGAGGCATTAATTAAGCGTTCTAATTAAACTACATATTTTTCTAATGTTCTTCGCGAATTTCAGTTAAGGTCACGGTTAATGAATATTTTGCTATCAACAATCGAGCCTGCGAGCAATTACTAGCGCCATTTCCATTTAAAGAGCATATCCGAGAACGAATTAAAAAGACGTTGCACAGTGTTCGATCTTCTCTCCCTTTGAGTTGGAGGAATAGCGACTGCTTTAAATGGAAGTCGACGATTTCGATTTTCGGAACATTGAAACATAAAACAACAAGACTTGTAAATTTTAACTACGGAAAAATTTATTTGGCTTAAGGATATAAAATCGTTTCTCGCTTAAGTTTAAAAGAATTTTAAATTTATTAATACTTTGAACTCACATCTTCTAAATTATATTAATTTTATTAATAGACAAAAGAATAAGTGACTTGATCGTTAGGAGTAAAAAATATTTCGTGAATCGAAATTCTTGAGAAGACAAAAGAGGCATAAGTTTCAGGGATTTAAACTATGCTTGCGATCAACAGAACTCTACGCATCCACGTGTCTCAGAGGGAAACCGAAACAAAAGTGTTGCTAACAGGAAAACAGAAACTTTACGAGCACGTGTTCGAAACCAAAACTAAAGTGTTACCATTCCAAAAAATATAAACTTTTGTAAAACAACTCAACTAGCTTAGCAGAAGGATAGAAACAACTAAATACTCAGCAATGAAAAAATTAAACTAAACTCGATTCGAAAGCGAAACCAAAACAGCAGAAGGGAAACAACTTATTAATTTAGTATACCCGCATTTCATAGCCCTTATTTATACTGCAGGAGAGTCGCGAAATATTTCAGAAGTTTCATAATAAATATTTTCAATTATTTGTGAAATTAGAGAAAAATTTCGTGACTTCTATGTAAAGACTTCAAGTATCCCCGGATATACAATTTTTGGAGTCACTACGATATGATTACCTTTTTTGGTTAAAAAAAGATTACAACTACGATTTTCTCAGAAAAAAGTTAAAAATTACGTTACGAAGAACTCTCTCTTCGAATGTAAACTTAGTCACTGGGGGTAAATTTGAGCCGTATCGGTTTTGCTTCACTTTAAATTTTTTAGTATTCTTAAAAATAAAAGGGCTAGTGCTGCACTATTTTGGCATGGTTATAAAATAAGTTTTCTTCTTTTTATTTTACAAAAATAAAAAATAAATAAGTAAACACCCAGCATCCAGTACTCATTTGACTTTTGCATCTTGAATTCAAATTTTTTTTCCTCAATTACGAATTGCGATAGGACCTTACTCGTTGGGTTTCTTGTTTCTACATATGGAATAGAAATGGCCAAGAAATTTGCCCCCGTCATATTATGACTAGTGATTTTTTGGAATAAGTAATACGAGGCATATCCATAAAAAAAGAAATGGTGATTAGGATTCGGTGATAAAGATAAAGATTTTATGGTCGATGTTCTCCATTATACTTATCATAAAAATTATTTATGACGTACAAAATTAAGTATGTATTTTTATTTCTTGTCAATCTTAAACGATAAGAATTAGTAATCTGGAGATTTTGGAAGTAGATAAAGTTTTGCTTCAGTCCATCTATAAAGGTGTTTTTTCCTCAAAAAACGTAATTTTACACATTTTTTTTTTTTAGTGTAAAGTCTGCTTGAGTTAAGCCCTGAAAAATATGAATAAAATCAAACCCAGACGATTTGTAACTATGGCGACGAAAATTTCCCTTCTTAAATAAATATTAAAAATAACTTGTAATCTGTAAAAATGGGAATCTGAAAAAGCAGAGTGACATGAACTGTGGGCAAGTGAGAATATGCAATTCGTGATTGCTCAAAGAAAAAAAAAGGAAAGAAATATTGTACGTAGCTCAACGCATCATTTTAACAATTCTGAAGTTGCTGTTTAACTATTTTTGAAGTTACTCAAAGTGTTCTTCATACATTGTAATATTCTACAACAGGGTTCGCTAAGGTTTCCCGATTGGCGGCACCCTTTGAATTATTATATATTTTTCTTCAAAACACACTTGTCTGTATTGTGGATCGCGGCACTCAATTTGAGAACCCATGTTCAGTGCAATATTATAAAAGATGAAATATTGTGATGCTTGTACAAAAGGGTTGTTTTTAAACAATTAGAAATTTCATTTTTCTGTTTTAAATTAGCACTATTTTTGTTAAAATATTTTTTAATACCGTTTCTGACTTAGTTTAAAGTTATTTTAAAAGGCAGGATAACTTTTTACCAAGATAGAAATTCTTTCACGTAGACATAATAATTATTATTACCTAACTTCGGATATCTTTACGAGATTTTAGGAGTTTTTCTCCCGTTTCAGACCAGAAAATAAAAACTAGTAAAATATGAGTGAGACAGCTCAAAATAAAGAAATTGTGGCTCAAAAGTTACCTTAAATGGCAAAATAACATTGAACCAGGCTAGTAATTCATTTTAAGTGGATTTAGTAATTTTTATATCGTAATTGTAAATAGCTGCACAATAGTTAATGAGTGCTTCTTCCGTTTCATAATAGCAAATACAATAAAAACTCTTAAAATATTAGTGGAGCATTTTAAGATACAGAAATTGTGGCACAAAGTTACCTTAAATTACTGTATTATAGTTGTAATCTTCACCAGCAGAAAATGGATTCTTTTTTCATTAAATAAAAATAGATAAAATAGTATACGAAACTCAATATGAGCTGTTCTATTTTTAAATGGAATATTCGATGCCCAACATTAAGGGCAAATTCGTTCTTTACGTGTAAACACATTTTTTGAACTTTGACATTTTTTGAACTAATCAATTTCTTTTGCTAGATGTAGCACGAGCTTTCTTTAAAAAATCTTTTGAAGCAGTTTTTGAAAACATTTTATTACGGAAAAAAACTGTTTATCCTGCCTTATTTATCTTAACGTATTTTTGTCAAAAAATGCGAAAATAGGGTTTACATTTTCCCCGTTTTAGAGAGTAGTAAGCTTCCTAAGTAACAAATGGTATCATGTGTTCTGAATAGTTAGTTTAAAAGATTCTTTTGAGCGTAATTACTCTTGATTTAGAATGTAAACATGATTTTTTTTTAATTATAAAATAATGCTTACTCTTTTGATATTGAAAACAAAGAAAATGTAATTTGCTTGCAATTTTGGAAACAATTTTTCTTTTTGTCCCATTGAGATTTTGTTCTTTAGAATAATTTCAGTTTTCATTTCGCAGTTTAATGTAAATGGGGTTGTTTCCTTCAGTCAAAAGTAGTACTTTTTGTCACTGAAATTGATAGAATAAGCAAAATAAATAAATAAATAAATAAAATAAATAAATAAATAACGTGGACTCAGAAAATACTTTCATTTTCCCAACATTTATTTTTTAATTAATTTTTTAAAATGTCCGATTCTTCAAACAAGGCGTGGTCTTTGTGACGTCACAAATGATGCACTATGGCGTATCTTTCTACCGCATTTCCACGTTATGATAATCAAGAAGCGAATTACAATTGCGCTCTAAGCTTGCTATCAATCATATCGTTGCCAATACACGTGAGTTAAATGCGAATTATGATACACGCGAATTAAATATTTTGGATCGTGAATGGCAACACTGAATGGCATTTCATCATTTGTGATGTCATCGGCAGAAGCGTTAAACAATGAAAAAGCACCGATTGAAGTAATTTTTTAAAAATATTAAACTTAAAGAAAGTATTTAAAAAATGGTCAGATTCTATGTTTTTAAGCATACTCTTTTAGGAAAAAATACTTTTAAAATTTTAGAAACGACCCCATTCTAAAACGAGTAAGCAATCTGTGAAGTTAGTAGTGCTTTCACGCTATTTAGACCATTAACATTTAAATTTCTTCTCCATATATTATAAAGCATTTTTTATTTTAAAAAAGAAAAAAAGCATTGCAACTCAAAATTGTGAAAATTTGAATTTTGGACTTCATTTCTTTTCCCACTACACTACGAGAAACAAATTTACGAATGCAGCTCTTTTTATGGAGTTGTTATTTAAACTCTAGGTTCAACTAGACCAGCTTCTCTCAACCTTTTATGTCAAGCTATCCGTATAAAGCTGTAGAAAAATATTTGCGGACCAGGATTTTTTCTTTTTAAAAAAAAAAGCCTTATGCACACAGCCTGCTAAAAACATGTAACTGTTCTCTTTTTTTTTTGGGGGGGGGGGGGGGGGTAAGGTCTTTCTTTCTTTTTTTTTTTTAAATTTTTTCTTAAATTTATTTGTTTATATTTTTGAATTTTTATTTTGTCCATACTTTTAAATTTTAATTTATTTATTGTTTAAATTTTGTATTCATTTACTTATATTTTTCTTTCTTTCTTTATTTATTTATTTTGAAATAATAATAATAATAATAATAATAATAACTTCCCACTTAGGGACCGTGAAAACCGGTGAAATATAGTTGACGGCTAAGAGTTCTTTTTTTTTTTAAGTTTATATTTTAAACACAAAGTGGCACTGTCTCAAAAAATAGCCGTATGTTGAGTTATGAGTGATATGAAATGCTGTAACAGTTATACATCAGTAATAAACATGAGTGCAAAATCATAGAAAATTACAGAAATTGAATGGCCGTTAAAATTGTTGAACTTCCACAGCAATTTGTTTTATGTGGAGGGACAGACCGATCTTTCGAGAACTTTTAACGTGGTGTACTTCGTAGCTCTAATTGGTTTAAATTGACGACGTATTTGTTGATTAACAAACCAAGAAACAATACAACTTTTAAACATTTGAGATATTCTTCGACGATTTTTTGAAGTTTTTTTTTAAATTCATTAATACTCATTTTGCAGATCACTAACGAACCCTTCACTGTTCACTGCTGCCTGCGTCCCGTAGCTGAAACTTTTGCTCATCGAAAAGTAAGTTCCTTGTAGCTTTGAAATACGTGTATGAAGTATATTTTGATATGTTGTGCGTTTTGGCATTGTTCTCTTAAATTTGTAAACTATTTATTTTGAGAAGTAGCAAAAATATGACGCTGTCCATGCATTATAGATGAATAGAAAAAGCTTTCAAGTTTCGAACTGTACAATTAATGCAAACAGCACTGGGAGATACTAAGTTGAGTTTTAATTCTTAAATAGGTTATGTTCACGTAGTACGAGTTTTAACAATATGAGAAAAAAATGAATATGAGAACCGTAAATACTGTTTTTATTACAGCTTTCAAAATTAAGTGATTTGATATAATAAGACTTGGAACAACAACAAAAACTTTTATACAAGAAGAAAAAATAGTAAACTGTAGCAAAAATAAATGTAAAAAAAATCAAAGTTAAAAGAATAAAGTAAATCATAACAAAATTCCATTAAGAAAGAACTGATATATACATATAAAACTTTAAAGACTTGCTTTCTGATCTCCTTAGGTCAATTTCATAGCTTTACAGCATTTTTATCGCATGAAAGTTTAAAAAAGAAACGCACTTTTTTTGGGAAAATAGTAAGTTTGCCCGAAATGTTTCGTTACAGTTTCTGAAAAACAAGATAAACTGCAGTGTAGTTTTTTTCTCGCTTACTCAGTGTCGTAAAATAAATAGTCACGTTTAATGGAGTAAAAACTTGTTTTGAAGAGAATCCATTAAAACAGCAAAAAAGTTGTCATAAATTTGACATTAAATACGGGGATGTTTAGCTTATACAGTACACAACCATTTGATTTTACACATCAATAACTCAATATCGCAAAGTCGGATTTTTTCTTCGAGCGAACATTCGTTTTTTAAAAGTCAAAATATCGAACACTTTATACCTTTCTAAATAAATGGTGCATTAAGAAAGAAATTATTTTTTAACCGAACGTACCAGCAAATTATTTCGACTAAAAAAATATGTGGAGGAAGGTTTTATCTTTACGTATTTATTCCTTCTTTCTTTCTTTATTATTGTTCAGTGCTAAACCAAGTCAGATGGAAGCAGATTTAAGTGTTATGTCCAGTTCTTTGCTTTGAACATGTTTACCAATTCATGTTAAAGCAAGATAAACAGATCTGCCAACCAATCCTTTGTAAATACGGAAAATATCTAAAATATTGTGGAAGGAATACCGTAAACTTGGATAACTTTGGAACACTTTTCAAAGTCTTACTCTGTTCCTAACTTTATTTTCAAAGTAAAAAAAGCTTTAAAAAATGCTTGAGTATTCCTCTTGAAAGATAAGACAAAAGAACAGCTCTAGTTGCTTTGGTATTTCAGAAAAAAAATTATTCCAATATTACCCCGTTGATTGAGGTAACATTGGGACAATGCTTTATCCCCATTAAAAACAGTAGGAAGCATGACTTTGCACCAATGATACCCCATTATTATATAGGTGCATTATCTACATTAGAAGCAACAAGGGAGAGGAATTTAAAAGCAATTCTAGAATATTATATTTAGCAGGTTATAAGAGCAATGCATTCTAGTTAATGGGTAAAACTGGGCATTTTAGATATTATTTCAAACTGTGCTTTAAAATGTTACTGAACAAACAGATTGTGTAACTAATATTGTTTAAACACTTTGTAAAATTCAGTTTTTGTCAACCAAAGCCAAAAGATTGGATCGCTGTAAACTTGCAGCTCTTTAACTTTGAAAATTTCTCAGTCCCAAAGTTACCCTGTGAAAAGATGAAAATTTACAATGTAGAGGCTATAAAACATAAAACTTAGATAATAACATGGTTACTTCTATATTATTTATTTGAGGAGGTGTTTATCAATGTGTATACAGACCTGAATGTCATTTTGTGTGAGCAGTTCTTGAGGCAGAAGCGAAAGTTTCACAAGCAAGAATTTTGAAAAACAAATGGCTAGAATAACTTTGCTGTCACAGTACGTGCAGTGGACTAGGGTTCTGAAAACTGCCGTCACGTAGAAACAATACAGATCTATTCAACAGACGTAATTTCAGACTAAACCAAAGCAGTGTGTCCCACAGCGAACACCGTAAATTAAAAACTATCCTCTGTCTCAAAGTTAGCCCCCCCCCCCCCAGTCCCAAAGTTATCACGTTCTATAGTACCTTAAAATGCGGAAAATTTTACGCGGCATTACATTATTATGAATGTTTAAAGTAATGAACATTTTAGTCCAGTTGCATGCTTAGAGTAAAAGACCCTCCGTGGGAAATTTCGTGAGGAAATTGTGAGACCAATTCTAATGCATTCCTTATGGCCTATATAACTATGCCTCACCGGGTGTTTTGCTTGAATTTGTGTCAGATGGCCTGTGTGACGTCATTAATCCAAGATGGCGGCTGCACTAGATATTGATGAACATTTTCGGTTTTGACTCATTTTTAAGGCATATTATGAAATTTTTTAGACTTTTATTATATATTTAATATTTTAATACTATTATATTTCAAATTTAAAAACAAATTATCTGTATAAAATAGATTAATTATTTTGTTATTTTTAATTTTTGATACAGATTTTATGAACTTTTTTAGTAAACAATAGCAGCTAAAAATATTTTGGAAAGCTTGTACGATAAAAATCAAATTTATTATTCCAAAAAACCTATAAAATTATCTGCATACACGTATTTTTGGGGTTATAAGAAGCATTTTTTTTTTTTTTAATGTAGAAAAAATTTGCAACTTCCGTTACTTAATATCGGAAGCAATGACAATTTTATTATTTACATTTTTTGTGCTCTAAGCAATAAATAAAATTTTTAAACTCTTATTTTAATTCAAAAATATAGATTTAAAAGTAAACAAACAGGTCTTACTTAAAGTGTCATCAATATCGCTTTGTTGGCTGTGCTTTTCACGTAAGTCCTCATCACCTCCACACATACAAAGTTCAGTGCATGCAATGTTTTAAGATTTGCATTTGCACGAAACAATGCATTTGCCCTTTACGCTGCTGCATCGAACTAATTTCAAGACGGATTCAGGTGCACAAGGAAGTACACATAACTGAAGCATAGAAGTTGTCTTTCTTTTCCCATCCGAAGTCAAACAGTGATGGTGAATTCGGGTGCTGCTGATCAGTAAGACGCCACTCTAATACCTGATAATACGCTCTTAAAATATATGGGGACAAAGATGCTCTTGTAAGAGGCAAAATTTCATTTTGAGCCTACTGCTTGGAAAACATGAACCAATGAAGTTCTCCAACATCTGAAATCTTGGTCAGCGACATATACAAGGAGCAAATAAGTCCTTCAATAGCAACTTTATCATTTGCATTAAATTCTTCGGTTGACCCCATAGATGACTCAGAGTATCAAGAGTATTTTTGTCTGCCGTCTTATAATTTTTCAAAAAGATGGTTTCCCTTCTTAGCAAATAAACCTGCTGTATCACATCCTGATAGAGCATGGAGTCCTAATATTCCTCGAGTTTTTTTATAGTGCTAATGCTATCATAATGCCTTTAATATCTCTCTTTGTGTTTTCTTATCTTTTAATGCTTCCCCATATGCTGAACATTCGGGCTTAATTGTCTTTGCAATTTTATAGGACGTTATTTCAGTCAGGGACTGAGGTAATGTCGAAAGGGAACGGGATGCTGAAGGTATGGTAAGAGAAAGTGGAATTTGTCTATCCGAGTCTTTTTTTCTGTTGATAAAGTACCATTACAATGCCATGCAAAGTACCCTTCCCATAAGATGTGTTTTCAAGGAAATCAATGTTATCTGCAGCACAAAATAAAAATCTTGCCTTTTTCAAATCAGGAGTACTATACATCCCGTCACTATCATCCATGCGCCTTATTAACCCATTTGCTATCTATGTTTCCAAATGTAGAACTTAAGCATAATCAATCGAAACACCAATTTTATGTAAAAAATCAATAATATATTTGCTTCGGGTAGCAGATTGCATAGTAAATCCAACATCAACTTGCAAAGGCATATCTCGGGCGTGTCGATGAACAATTTCTTTCGAAGCTTGGTACGGAGACAGTATTTTATACATGAATATGTGTGACAGTCTTTAAGCTTTATTCAGCACGATATTGTCCTGCACCGCAGAAATAGAATTAATTTTGAATTTTCCGTTGCAGCACCATTTAAAAAAACTGATCAACTTCGATTGGAACGGCATCAACTATCTGATTCTTTTCAAAAGATCCTGTAAATGTCCATTTCTGATGAAATAAAACTGCTTTGCCTAAAGTGTTTGCAGCTTCAAAGATATGTTTTTTTCCAATGTCTATAAAATAATCTTCTGCATTAGATAATATCTGCAGTTTCCTTTAAAGATACGCGTTGCGACTCATTTGCACTTTTTGGATTACTAAATATAGTCATCAATTTCTTCTTGAATGAGATTTTTAATTTCTTTTCGCGTTTTATTTTTTCCTAAATTTTTATTTGCAATTAACTGATAATTCATTTCAAGGTCTGCTATTGTAGTAACATTTCCCTAAACAAGAAACTCATTTAATGCACACAGGAATTCTACATCTGTTGCTTTATGAGAAATAAAGTCTTGTGACTTTGTTACTACATCAGAATCGCAATTTTTTCGTAAAACATTAAATACATGTTTTGCCGAACAATATTTATGGTTTAAAATGTTCTTTGCATGAGGGTCTCCTGGATCTGTACAGTCACTGAGTTTAATTTTGAAAGTTTCATTTTTGGAAATTTCAATGGCTTTTTTTTAATTGCTGACCTGCAGAATCTGTTTTTATCGCTACCAATGGTTTTCTTACACCGCCTTTTCCCGAGGCAGAAAAACCACTAATTTTTGTCACCAACGACAATTTTGGATCTCGTTGTGTGTAGCCTACAACATTGTCTTCATGAATGGATGTAGAACAATATAGTTTATTCTTATCCATTTCGTGAAATCTCTTACTTCTGTCCATGCTTCTTTTATGAGTGCACTTGTATTAGCATCCTACATGCCATGATGCGGTTTTCATTTTTCAATTCTTCTACGGTCACATTAGTTAATCATTCAGTAAGTAATGTATATACTCTTTTTCATTTCATTCTACTCTCTTTTTGATACATTCTAACACTTTATCATAACCAATGGATTTAACTAATGGGCACTGTTAATCTGACAAAAAATACATAGTTTATAATTAATTCGTTAGTCTTGCTTTTTTCGAAGATGGAGGCAAAAAAACTTGTAAATGAGTTTCTAGGAGAGAAGACATCGTGAATAAAATAGCAGTGATAAGTTAAGGAAAAAATAACCGTACTTGAAGATTTGCAGATTATTCACCAACGAACCGACAAACAATACTTTCTCTACGCAGTTTTCTCTTCTACTCTCCCTACAAATTCTTAAGAGCACCCCAATGTACGATATTCATATCCGGTCAAAGAGTTTTGGGGGTCAGGGGTTATACAGGTTATTAGAATACTGTCAAACGATTATACAGTCAAACCTTGTTAAAACGAACTCAAAGAGACCTTCAAAGTGACTTTGTCTCAACAGTAGCTCGTTTTATCCGAAAAACAATAGTGTTAGGTGTGTAAAGTGATTTTCAACAGAAGGACGGGAATCGCAAATGTAGTTCGCTTTAGCAGTAATGCGTTATAATCGTGTTCGAATTAACGAGGCTCGACTGTACTAATGTTTAGTGATCTTAACCTGAAAATTAAAAGTATTTTTAACTGCGAAAGTTCACCCGAGGTACGTTCAAAACAGCTAATTCTGATAGTCAAAGTGAAAAAAAAAGATTTATCAGAACTTTTTTTTTAAATCAGTTAATAAACAAAAAATTAAATATTTTGTTTTTAATTCATAATAAGAAGATTAATAGAATATTAATCAAGTAAATTCACCAGAAAA
Organism: Uloborus diversus; assembly: GCF_026930045.1. Classification (NCBI taxonomy): domain Eukaryota; kingdom Metazoa; phylum Arthropoda; class Arachnida; order Araneae; family Uloboridae; genus Uloborus; species Uloborus diversus. The sequence continues at coordinate 37,580,220 of NC_072739.1, forward strand.
TTATCACAAAATACCCAAAAATTAACTCATAATTGCAAAAACTCATTAAAGCCGCCATCTTGGATTGATGACGTCATACAGGCTGTCTGACACAAATTCAAGCAAAACACCCGGTGAGGCATTGTTACACAGACCATAAGGAATATATTAAAGTTGGTCTCACAATTTCCTCACGAAATTTTCCACGGAATGTAGTATGCCCCCCTACTATTTTAAATTAGGAACCTTTTGTCACAAGGAGACCCCAAATTACTTTTTAGAAAATTTTAACTTCGCTTCTCTGATAAGTAATAAAAAGTTTGGAGGATTGAAAAATATTATGATGAGTTTATCAAAAAAAGATTATTTTTGCTATACAATATTTTTGAAAAATAACAGATGTTTGACTAGAAAAAAAGAGAACTTTATTTCGTAGCCATTTGACAAATGATGTGTTGTTTTACCACTTCATAGTATATTAGCTAATATCTGGCCAGTTATTTGCATAACATTTTCATAATTTAGTTTTGAGGTACTTTAATTTTTCTAATAGTCAAAATGGTGCATGACGGGGTTGTAATAAAATTTCTGCCCCTGGCCTCTTACTGTCATATAGATTCTGTATCTTTCGCTATCAATCATATGAACGTTCCACTATTTCCAAATCCGATTGTAAAGTCACTTTGTAGTGCCCGACTACAGGGCAGAGGAGTCGGTGGAAACATGACCGACTATGACCATAGGAGTTCTAGAGCTTTCGACTCCGACTAAACCTCCTTCATCCCAAAATCAGTCTTTCTTCGATTCCGAAAGTACTTTTCCCGCACACACTCCACCACTTAGCTGTAAGCCTTGTTCCACCGTCCGGGGGGTCCGCGTAGCGGGCCCCCCGCACGGCTGGGTGCGACGGTCGATAGTCGTTAAGTGCTACGGACGGGCTTGGTACTTATTGCGCCGGGGAAGGTCCCCGTGCTGAGCATCAACCCAGCTGGGAGTTTACCCTTTAATGTTTGAACTTTGCTCACCATGAGATACGGTATGTCTCCGTACCTCGAATCCGAAAGTACTGGGCAGAGTTGCTGATTTTGAGAGAAAGTGACCGACTTCAACTCCGACTGTTGGAAATTTGAACCTTCGACTCCTAACTCCTTTTCCCCAAAAACAGCCCGTCTCCGACTCGAATATTCTGCCTACGACTCCGAAGCCCTGACTTTGGATCGAGGAATGAACCGATCGAGGCGCTTCTTTATCGACGTGGATATCTCGACTTTCTCACCTTCTGCTTGGTTCATTAAAGTATCTTTACTACTGTGCTTTATTATCTTTTTACTTTTACAGACAATAATTAAATTTTGAAAAAAAAAAAAAAAATAACTGGACGATCGTATACCAATGCTTTTTAGCTTCTGTTTTTAAAAATATACTAGCTGCGTCTCAAGATTACAGGAAAAGCCTTAAAACAAAAGACAGAGTTATATTTGTTCATATTCGAGAGAAAAAATGGCAGCAGATCTTTCTTCTCAATGATTTTCTTCACGCTACATAGAGTAAAGAAATATGTAATTTCTTTACTCTATGTCACGCTGCAAATTTTACTAAAAGCATTGTTACGGAAAGTTGAGATGAAGCACTGAATAATAATTTGAATGGAGGAAAGCCTTTGAAAAATAGGGACTTTATGTCAAAATCTAAGTACCATAATTAATAGTTTTAATTGATATCTCCGCTAATTATTATCGGAGGATTATGTTAAATAGCCAAACACAACGACGGACAAATTACGAATCCATCGATACCTGGTTCGATGGTTAGTTCACTGGCGTTCGGGAGAAGTAACTCAGACATAGATAAATAGATAGATAAGTACGCTCAGTTTTTAATTATGTTCGATATTCCAGTAGTTTTACTGCTTGCGATTTTCGGCCCATTCAGAAATAATGATTAGGGCACAGGACCTGTTCGCTCGTTCAACAGTTGCGCCCTTTCACCTTGAAAAATAGCCATCTAAGTCATTTTCTTTCAAGAAATAATGATTTATTTATTTTGTATTTTCTCAAATAGTTAAGGACAGAAAAAACTTGGACTTGATTACAAAGCAACACCTCTTTCTCCTACCTCTTCCTGCATTTTTAAAGAAAAAGGAGTGAATTGGAAATTCAGTCTGAAACACAAGCAAGTGTTTTTAAAACACTAAACTTTTCTTTTTCTTGCCTATTCAGTAAGCACCAGATGAACGTTCTTTAAATCTGTTAATGATTTAAAAAGAGTAATGTATTGGCAGGGCTGTGGAGTCGGTGTCGGGCTGATTTTTGCATAAAGGAGTCATAATCGGAGTCGGAAGGTTTAAAGTTCCAAGAGTTGGAGTCGGAGTCGATCAGTTTCCCTCAAATTTCGCCACTCTGCCAGTGCTTGCGTAGTGGGAGTCGTACTGATTTTGGGGTAAATAGTCGGATTTGCAGTCGTAGATTCTAAAATTTCCGGAGTCGGAATTGGAGCTGAAGTCAGTCAGTTTTCCTTCAACTCCGCAGATTTGATCAACAGCACTTAAACCGAAAGAACGACAGGTCTAAAAACTTATTCAGAGGAATAATAATACGAACACCTATACAAAAAATGCGACCCTTTTCAATAAATTCTAATTATTATGGAACATTTCTTCGTCACCAAGCTCAAAAAACTTCAAACAGGTTAAGAAGAATCATAACTACAGTGGACTCTGGTTAGTTTAATCAGTGATTAATTTAATCAACCGCTTTACTGAATCAAATCGTCAAAAATTGAGCACAATCCAGCTTTATTGAATGAGTCGCTTTTTTTGAATCAGCCACTTTACTGAATCAAAACTGCTTAGAACAAACGTGGTTCATATAAGCGCGGCCATTGTATCTTGAAGCTCTGACGTTTTTTGGTCAGCACAAATCTTGACAATAAAACTTAATGAAAAGAGTATGCAAAAAAGAAAACCTTCAGAAAGAAAACCCTCCGTTTCTAAAGTTATGATTAGTTCCTGAAATTTTTAGAATATTTTTATGATTTTTGCGGCAGATAAAAATTCTTACTCTGCAGAAACAATAAATCTTGCAAACGTCTCTGGAAGGAATTGCGATATCTTTTCCTCCTGAAGCTTTCTAGAAATGACTTTTCAATTATCTTTCACACATCTTCTGATATAATTATTTAAACTCGAAGTGCGGTTTTCAAGCTAAAACTTTCCATCTAAATGCAAAAGCACTTAGTTCGGAAATCACTCCCCGTAAAATGTGCTTGCGGTATTAAGAAAGTATCCCAGCGCGCCAAGTGTTGAAATTAATTCAACATGAAAGAAGAAACAGCTGCCACAAAATTAAACCGACATTAATCTTTGTTAAAAAACATTAAAAAAACACGATAATTTATTTTTGTTGTATTTTAAGCGATGAACATATTTTTTTCTTGAAACTTTAGATTGCTTAGGACACGCTGCATACATTAAGTTTAGCCAACCATGTAAAAACAGCTCCTCTAAAAGTGGTTCATTCAAGTCGTTAAAAACTCAAGAGCCTCTAAAAAAATTGCTGAAGATTAAATTACTTTCCCACTTTTTTTAAATTCAAGATAAGCGAATTTAATTTTCTCTAGCTGCAAAGTGGATTCCGAGTAGGTATGAAGTAGGGACTTTTTTTTTTCTTCATGTGAATTTTAAGGATTTTCTAAACTGTCAATTATAAACTTGCAGCTAAGCTACATCTAGGATCATCGAAACAAAGAATTAATTTTTGGAGATGGAATATGTTATGGGAACTCGAGCTGTAAAAGTGGTTTAGTGTGCGTTGAAGAAATGGCTTCATGAAAAATGCTGTAATTTAGTTTTTAAAACGGCATCAGAAATGGCTTGTCCTTAAAGCTTTAGACTAAGAATTCTGAATACTGGCCATTGGTTATCAGAGCCACAAAAAACGGTAGCCACTTTTGAATTTTGGCAGCCATTTAAAAAAATAATAATAAAAATACATTCAGCGCAAAAACTAATAACCGTAAGGGAGTTTATCTGAACTAGTGTTACCCGCATGGCTTTTGACCGCTTCCCAATCATCCCTTTTTTGGGCGAACGTAAATTAAGTAAGGTGCGTATTTGGTTTGCTTCACAAAATCGAGCCCTCAAACTAACTTAAGCCGCCGCAAACAGCAGAAAGAAGGCAAAGTCCCCGCAGTACTTCAGGGGAACGAGTGTATGCACCAACCAGCAACAGGAAACTTAACTAGCCCTTAGAGCAGCAATTATAAATGAAGGGAGCGAGTTCAATCATTGGCTTAGCAAAGACCCCAAGTCACGTGACTCAACAACGACGAATGGTTGGCACGCTTTGCGTGAAACAAGCGGAAGAAACCTGATTTCTTGCAGTGCTTTGCTTTAAAATGTTTCACGTGACTTGGGGGTCTTGGTTTCATGAATGAAAGTTCCCCCCTCCTCTCCATTTTTTCTCTTTTCGGTGACCTGGCCGCCTTGGCGGCTAGTAGTGAACTAAAAATATTAAGCTGAGGACCACTAATGATTTTTAAAAGAAGTCTAAAATTCACTATTCTGTTCCTAGACATCCTAACCGTGTTTTCAGGACGCCCTGGTAATGACATTTTTAATGTTACGCATAACTGAGGATAAATTATAGGAGTTGAAAACTAATATACAAATATTTATTCTTAATATAATCCTATATCTCATAATCGCAAATATTTATTCATTAATATACTTCTTAAGCGTTATCAGATTGTTAAGTATTTATTCTTTGTTAGTGACAAGTACGCAGCGACCATATCAGTGGGTAAGCAAAAGGCTATGCGGATATTTTTCCAGTATTGTTACGTCAAGTTTTAATTCAACTTTGAAATCAATTCTTAAAGTTATGTTTCATTTATTTCGAGAAATCAGTTTGATATCATTGTGGCACAGTTTCTGTTCTCAGTTCTGAAAAATCTGTTTGTAACACAAAACTATTCACGTTGTAAATTTGTGCCCCTCCCTCTACCAGTAAAAGATCAAGTCTCAAAAAAATTAACAGAAGATGGCGTGCAAGCGAATAATGCTATCTTCATGAAGCTTACCTAGAACATTACAGCAAAACTCCTCCTAGCGGACACCCCTCTTATGCGGACAATATTTAATTCCTAGATTTCAAGGCAAAAACCATTATTAAACCCCTGTCCTCATTTAAATAATTTGCGATCCTGTTGATGCGGTCTAAACCCCTGTCCTGCAGACACCTCTCTATTGCGGACAAAAAAATAAAAATAAAATCGGCCCGTTAGTGTCCGCATTAGAGGGTTTTTACCTTTTTCAAAATCTGCTTATTTTTTCAATTTTTGTTAAAAATTTGTTGTAAAAAAAATAACGGTTTACAACAAAAAATTCGTGTTATTCTTCCAAAAACCGTTTCAAACAATTCAACAGCTAAGAAAGAAAATTTAATTAACCTTTCCAACGCACGAGAATAAAAGCTTTTTAACTGCGATGAAACACAATTAAACGAAATATACCTGCTTGGCACGCCATTTTTTCATCATCCCAGCTGTAATAGCCTTAAATTATACCAATGTTTCTCGGCCTTTTATTCTTGCTGGTTTAACAGAAACGTTCACGCATATCAAGGCTTTAATGCTTTCCAGGTTTCAATTACCTTTCCAAAGGGATAAAGTGGCGCTCAGAGCGTGATTAAAATGTCTCAGTTTATGGCTGCAGTTAATGAAAGTGTTGGTATCAACGGCAATCCTGAGACCACTTTTCCGTTAATGAATTCTTTATTGGTAATCCAGCAGAAAGGGTCGATGATGTCGCCAATTATTTCCCGTCATTCGTGTCGTTTGTGTTGTGTTTTAACCCTTTAAATGAATGATTTTTTAAAAACATTTTAGAATATGTTCGTTGGCTTTAACTTTTGTACAAATCATTAAAAAAATTCTTTAAAAAGTCATGGTTTAATTTCAGGAGGGTTTATGATTAAACAACCACTAGGCAACATTGAACTTTTACAAAAAAAAAAAAAAAAAATCAAATGGTCCAAAACATTGATAAAAATTGTAAAAATACCTTACTATTCAAGTAGTACAGTCGAACTCGCTTATAACGAGCGCAAAGGGACCGCGATATTTGCTCGTTATAACCGAGTCCTCGTAAAAAGCGAATTCATGGAAAAAATCATTAAAATTTATCATAGTTGCTATTTTTCTCCTTTTTAATCTATGTTCAGTTCCAAATAAGTTGAACTTTTACTCCACAAATTAAAAAAAAGTGCTGTCATTGCTTGCTTTCGGGATTTATGATTTATCACTAACTTTGTTTGACTTTGGAATGTTAAAGAAAATTTACCCAAACAGCTGATGTGTGCATCACATGACTTCCTTTTACTTCAATTTAATTTCATTTTCCAATTATTGGCCATTTTAATGTGATTCAATAGTTTACTCTCTAAATATCACCAACAGTGGCCAAATCGAAACCAGATTTAAAAATAAAATAAAAAAATACATATATTAATTTGAATTTTTGGCATCTTGAATTCAAATTATGGTTTTCGCAATCACGAGCGTGTGTGTGTGTGAATGCGCGTGTGAGTTTGTGTAGGCGCATATGTGTGGGTGCGCGTGTGTGTATATGTATGCATGTGTGTGCGTGTTGTGCATGCAGTGCTGTGTGTGTACGCGCGTGTGTGCGAAGGCGTTCGTGTGTGTGTGTATGTAGGATGTAGGCATATGTGTTTGTGTCTGTGTGCAGGCATGAGTGTGTGTATGTGTATGTGTGTGTATGTAGGAGTGTGTGTTTGTGTCTGTGCGCAGGAATGAGTGTGTGTGTGTAGGATATGGACGCAACCTGGAGACGGTTTTCGCAAGAGGAGCAGCATCGTGAGGCCGGTCGTCGTGGCGGTGGTGCTAACAGAGGGTTCTGGTGGGAAAATAAAATGATAGGAATTCAAAACAGTCAAGTGAGAACAATAAGCAATCGTGATTGCTCAAAAAAAAAAAGAAAAAAAAAGAAAAAGAAGAAAGAAAGAAAAAAAAAAACCGCCAAATGTGTCGCCAAGTTGGCGAAAAAACTTGGCGACCAAAAGACTGCCGATATATTGCCAAGTGTCCGCCAAATTTTAACACCACTTGAGTTTACATCGAAATTAACAATGATTTCCCTTCAAAAAGGGGCAAAAGACCCCCTTCGGAACATCTGAATGCAACCAAAAGGGAAGGTGCACAACTAGACCCCACTAGGAGTCCACGTACCAAATTTAAACTTTCTAGGACATACCGTTTTTGAGTTATGCGAGATACATACGCACATACACACATCCGCACATACATACGTACATACAGATGTCACGAGAAAACTCGGTGTAAGTAACTCGGGGATCATAAAAATGGTTTTTTCGAGTGTCTGTACGTTCCTAGGCATATATCCACGTGTGGTCGAGTCAGAAAAAAAAAACAACATTCATTTGGGGGTGAGCAAAATAGAAATTAAGGCCGATTTTTGAGTGAAAATTTTTTCGCGAATACAATACTTCCTTTTTTGTAAAAGGAAGTAAAAAGGATAAGCTGAGCCGGAAGTCAATACAAATTTTACGAATCACAAAAATATTTCTCGCTTTAAGCGGGATTTGCTCGTTAAAAGCGAGTTATGCTCCCATAGTCTTAACAGTGTAGCAACCAAGTATTTCTGATTTCCTCTCTAAATCCGGGTTCTCGTTAAATCAGGGCTCGTTATAAGCGAGTTTACTGCAGTAAAATTTATTCGTCGTAGAGTTAAATCGTAGAAAGTTAAACGAAGTAGACACATTTAACTTTAACAAGTCCTACAATTGGTAATTCCGAAAAAATAAATCTACCATAAAATTTGTATATTTACAAGTTTAAAATTGATTTAATAGCATCTTCAGTGAGGCAGTTTTGGTTATTAGCAACTACACAGTTACAGTTTGTTCTTACAGTATTTTAAAAGACTAAATTGAGTACGTTGCCAACTGTCCACATGATGCATCTTATATAATTAAAAACTGAGCGTATGTATCTGTACCTATGTATGTATATATATCCTAGTTACTTCTCCCGAACCCCAGTGAACTGACCATCGAACGAGGAATCGATAGATTCGTAATTTTCCGGTCTTTATGTTTGCCTATTTAACATAATCCTACGATAATAGTTAGTGGATATATAAATTAAAATCTATCAATTATAATACTTAGATTTCGACATAAAACCCATATTTTTCGAAGTTTTTCCTCCATTCAAATTATTTTTCAGTGCTTCATCTCAACTTTCAGTAACAATGCTTTTATTAAAATTTATAGCGTGAAGAAAATCATTGAGAAGAAAGATCTGTTGGCATTTTTTTCCCCTCCAATGTGAACAAATAAAATTCTGGCTTTTGTTTTGAGGCTTTTCCTGCAATCGGGGCATTTAAAATGCTTCCTTTTCGGTTATTTTTCTGCAATCTGCCGCAAAATTTTACTGATTTTTTTTTTTTTTTTTGTTCAAGCCTGATAGTTGAACACGCGTCACTTGACATTACATTTTTATCTTCGAAGTAGACCGTGCAAGGCCGTGCGACGCACCTAGTTTTAAGGTTAAAATATGAAAACGAAAGATGTATGTTTACGAAATAGTATTGCAAAATATCGCCCCTTTGCAAGAAAAGTGACACAACTCAAAATTTGGGGAAAATGTATTGACTATTGATTTAAAACCTAAATTCAATGCCTTTTCTTACCACAGAAACTACGACAAAGTTAGCTTTCATAACTGGTGCATGGTGGCGTAAAAACGAAAAAACCAATATTAACACATTATTAAAATTTCATAATTTAGATAGATCATTTTCGAACTTTGAAGACGCATTATTCATTTAGACAACAAAAACTAACCAGTAAACACCACTTACTATTTAGTTTGCAAGTATTGCAATATTCAAGACTAAATCTCTTAAAACCAGTATTGCATAAAACCTTAATTTGCTCCATTGCTGTTTTTTACTTCCTTTTACAAAAAAAAAGAAGTATTGTATTCGCGAAAAAAATTTCACTCAAAAATCGGCCTTAATTTCCATTTTTCTCACCCCCAAATAAATGTTGAGTTTTTTTTTTTTTTGACTCGACCACACGTGGATATATGCCTAGAAACGTACAGACAACCGAAATATCTATTTTGACGACCCCCGAGTTAATTACAGCGAATTTTCTCGTGACGTCCGTATGTACGTATGTATGTGCGTATAAGTGTATGTGTGTATGTATCTCGCATAATTCAAAAACGGTATGTCCTAGAAAGTTGAAATTTTCTATGTAGACTCCTCCTAGTGGGGTCTAATTTTGCACCTCTCCTTTTAGTTGCAATCGGGTGTTTCTAAAGAGGTCTTTTGCCCCTTTTTGGGGGGGAAATCATTGTTAATTTCGATGTAAACTCAAGTGGTGTTATAATTTGGCGGACACTTGGCGATATATCGCCAGTCTTTTGGGCGCCAACTTGGCGACCAATTTGGCGATTTTTTTTAAAATTTGGTTTCAATTTGGCCACTGTTGGTGATATTTAGAGAGTAAACAATTGAATCACATTAAAATTGCCAATAATGTGGAAATGACATTAAATTGGAGTAAAAGGAAGTAATGTGATGCACACATCAACTCGTTTGAGTTGTGTCACTTTTCTTGCCAAGGTGCGATATGATACTAACAATAAATTTAAGCATGATACATACATAAACTGTATGTACTGTCTGATTTTCTTAACAGAGACCAACCGCCAACTTGCGCGTGCGTCAGGTTTGCTATGATTTTATTAAAATAGGGAGGTTATCCCGGAAATAAAAGGTGCAAAATAGGGTTTTTCAGCAGTTCATCCAAAGTAGCATCGAAAAAAAACAGATAGCAAGTGCTCACCCACTACCTATCGGCCGTTTTTAAAATAAAATATATCCCGAGCTCTGGTCATTGCTTTCGGGAACGGACAGTACTGCCGTGAGAAGGTAATGGACAGAATCTGCAAATTTTTCCTTTTGCTTTTCTTTCTTTCTTTTTCTTTTTTCCTTCTTTTCCCGCATTTTTGTCATCTATTGTATTTTAGGAATTTACCTATCGCATTTGGGGCTTCCACGGCTCTATGGTAGAAGCTTCGCTTCATTTTCTGAAGGTTGCGGGTTCGATTCCCGCCGGTGCCCTGGGTATTACTTCCTCTCAATGTGCTGTAAATCTTTTTCGTGTTGCCTTATCTGTTAGTAAAGAAGTCCAACCTTTCGAGGCAATGGCACCAATCTTTCCGTAGCAGTCTATTACGGACACGCCAACAACAATAACCTATTGTATTTATTTTATTTTATTTAAACCTGTTGTATTTTATGGAAAATTTACGAAGTCACTCTTGAATGTACATAATATGTATATACAGTGTGTATACATACGCATGCATTGTGTGTAGACAGTAGTGGGAAAAACATCTCAGACAATCGTTTTTAATGCAGAAAATGTATGCAAATTTTTATACCGATTTTAAGATGCTACTTCAAAGAATTGAAAATAATATAATAATGATTTAATGTAGCTGTTTTTTTTTTTTTTTTTTTTTTTTAATGTTTGCTGCGACTGAAATCATATATAGGTGTGAGGAGGACAAAGCCAGAAGCGACACTGTATCTATTCCTCCCCCCCACCCCCGCCGAACAGACCTGAGCTTACATGCAGTTCCGTTTTCTGTTCCTTGATAGTTTCTTCTGCTGTCACTCAATCGATCTACTTTCGAGATTACATGTCATGTGGATCATGACCCACATAATTTACAATCCAGGAAACCATGCGGTAACTCTCAAATTTACGATCATAATTTATAATGAGTTAAGGCGGGTAAACATCCACGTAAGTTTGAAACATGATATTGTATTAATTTTCCGTTACTACCTAAATTCACCGTTGAAATTAATCAGAAGTCGTAGGTTCTTCGGAAATATTGATTTGCATTAACATCGTACGTTGGAAATGCTTTTCATTAGTTAATGTTAAAGGGAACTGCTCTGATATATTAATATTAAAGATCAAATTAAATTAAATGACAGCATGTGGTGTTTAAATGCGCACATAATTTGTAAACGATAGATATTCAGTAAGGATACATTCAGAAGGAGGATACATGAAATGTTATGCTTGACGGGCGTTGTAAATAAACTCTTTTCCTCATATTTGACCATCCTATCCTGTATCATAAAAGTTTCATACTTCACCACACCTCCCCCCCCCCCCTTTTTTTGTCACGTGTCACGCTATTTTGCTTTGAGCGAATTGTTTAAAAATGTCCGATGTCACTCTTGTTACCCCTTTCCTCCCCCTTGTCCCAAGTTGTCACAATTTCTCGGCACACCTCCCGATCAAAGCATGAGATCATTAGTAGTCGACCCTATACGAGAGTTGAAGTTTTTCTCTAGGCTACTTATTATTAAAGAAGACAACACGGACTATCCAACAAATTTTTACGACAAATTTGCGATGAAAACAGCGAACAGTGTATCAATTTAAGACACTCCGTTATTTTTGCAAGGAGAAAATCTTACGCAGATATTAAAACTTTTGTTTGGAATCTCTCTCATCCGTACATTTCATTTTAGCTTGGTTGCGCTTCCCAAGGCACTTTTAGAGAGGCGTTGTACCCTGTCTTTTTAAGGTAACCGTCTTTGTCTCTTTACACTTGAGGAACAATAAATTACTCGGTTACTAAGGGGCAATTCATTAATTACGTAAGGGTCACGTGGGGGAGAGGGGGTTGGAAAAATATCAACAAACCCTTACTTTGGGGAGGGAGGGGGGGGGGGGAGTCAAACCCATTCCTACGTAATATTTTCCAAATCGATATCTTATATCAGAAATCGCGCCGTCAGATGGTTTGGCTGGGATCATATTTCATTTGCTTCTCGAAGATAAAAAATTTTAGACTGAGCTGTTTTTCACTTGTTTTAGAAAGAATGAATGTTCTATTCTATTCTATTCTATTCAAGAGTCACAACTGACTACAACTGTATTTATGTCGAGGACTGCATACTAAGTGCCTTGCCTCCATTATTTTATATACCGATAGATGGCAGCACCATCACCGGATCGAACAGTTAATGAGAATTTAGAACTAGTCCAAGAGCTAATAGCTACCTGGTACTAGCACCCCCAGAGGTATCGTTTCACTTGGAGGACATTGAGACCACGAGCATATTTAACGTCGCCCAGTCCCCTTTAATGACGACGGTGGGTCTTCGACCAGCGGGGATCGAACCCGAGCCCCTCCGGCCCCGAGTCCAATGCCCTACCGATCAGGCTACCACGGCCTCGGAATGAATGTTGTAAAATATAATAAAAGAATTGCACTATGTATGGCATGTTTTATTTTTAATTAGTATCGCAGCAGTATACAAAAAAAAAAAAAAAAAAATGTCGAAAAAACATTAAGTCTAGGTTCCACCTTTTTATTAAATATTTCTTTACACAAAAAGATTTAATTTAATAATAGTGAATATTTAATAACGATTCCAGTAATGTAAGATTTGTTATTTTATTATTTCGAAAATGGAAATGGAATCTTACGTAAGAATAAGGGGGGAGGGGTAAATAATTTTACGTACCCTTACATGAAGGGGAGGGGGTCAAAATTGCCAAAATCATTCTTACGTAATTAATGAATAGCCCATAAAGCAGATTTTTCTTCTCACAAAGTAAGAATTGAAGTAAGTCTGTAATTGAGACATAACTCCCTTGTTTACTTTCGCAGCTAGAATGGCGTGGAAATAATATCAATATTAAAAAGTGATAAAAATTAAATTCAACCCTCAAAAATAATGAAACATAATTTCTGATTTGAAAATTTGTATTCACTTTTCATTCGTCAAAAAACTTGCAAATTTTGCAGCTTAAATCTGTTAATATAATAATTAATTGTTTTTTTTTAGCAATCACGATTGCTTATTGCTTTCATTTGACTGTTTTGATGAACTATCATTTTATTTTCCCGCCAGCATCCTCTGCAGCATCACCGTCGACCGGCTCCTCACGATGCTGCGCCTATAGCGAAAACCGTCTCCAGGTTGCATCCATATCCTACACAGACACAGACACACGCATACATGCACGCACGTACACACACACACAAACAAACACATACACACACCTACACACACATACACAGACACATACACACACAAACACATACACATACATGCACCTACACACACATACACACACACACAAACACATACACACACTCAAACACATACACACACGCGCATACATACAGACTCCTACACATACATACAGACACCTACACATACACACACGCTTACATGCACCCACACACTCGTGATTGCGAAAAACATAATTTGAATTCCAAATGTCAAAATTCAAATTATTGTTTTTTTAATACTGATTAATTTAGAAATGAAAAATTTGCTACTGCAAGATATTGATTTGATAAATTTGACTTTGATTTGAATATGAATTTAAATTCACTCAGTTTCTAATGTTATTTATTAAACTAAATATTAAAATGATTTTCATTATTAAGAAAAAAAAATAACGATTGAAACATACTTGGAATTTTTATGCATTTATAATACGGAAAAATACATAAAAGCATAAAATCACCTGCCAAGTTCTGTTGAAAAAGTGCCTTTTTAATTGAATCGAAGTGTCCTTTTATCAAGAAGGACATCCCATCCACCCCCACCTTTCTTTATCAGAAGAAAACACTAAATTAGGTTTAAAAAAATTACAAAAATACATATTTCCTTTTTATTTAGAGTCTTAGAAAACTCTTCACGTTTTGGTGAAGCTAAATTTAGTTATTGATTCCGCTTTTATTCTAATTTTCTCTTGCGTTGCCATTCATTTCAGCCATTTTTATTTCCCACCTATTTTTGGAATTTAATGTCTTAATATTTATAATAATTTCGTTGGTTCTTCAAAAAGTTTTGGTTACTAGCTGTTTCTATCGATTTCTTAAAGACAATTAGGATGTATTTCTGAATAATTGTTTTTCTATTTTTCTCCTATCTCCAATCACTTGCATTGGAGGTTTAATACGCATAAAATTTCCAGCCAAACAATACTTAATTATTCAGTAAGTTACACCCTATAGCCAGGGCTAAGGCAGAAATACATGAAATACACCACCAGCTCAGTCAATTCCAGTTGAGGACTGCAGTTTCGTGCTTATTAGCGCTCATCAGCCCGGCATAGGAGCTGAGTATAACTTACTGAATATAACTGCCTTACTTGCAATATTCGAGTTGAACCGAACCATTGTTTCGGTCACTCGTTTGGTCTGTGCTAATTCTATATTAGCTACCAGTTTGTTTGGCACTCTTGGCTTCCTTAAGAGATTTTCCACCTCCAGCTCAGTCACTCCTATGCCGGGCTGATGAGTGCTAATAAGCACGAAACTGCAGTCCTCGGCTGGAATTGATTGAGCTGGTGGTGTATTTCATGTAAATACTTAATTAGTATACTGAGACAAATAATACTTAATTAGTATACATAAAAATTATTCATTGATAAAACAGCATTACATACACTAAAAAAATTCTGAAATGTCACTGATTATTTCCGTGGAAGGTTTCGGGGTTTCACGGGTTTTCATCTATTTCCTCGTAAAATCAAGTGCATCTTTGCAAGAACGTTTCCAGAATTGCTACAATTTGCACAAATGCAGACTTTTCATTGTTGTGAAACATATTCTTAGCTACCGGTTTAAAGATTGACTAAGCGTTTTTAATAAGTATACCGTCTTTAGTTCGATTACGGCCCGTCCAGGTTATAGCTCCCAATGAGAGCGAATAAGTCTCTGGATAGTTGCAGCTTTGCGAGTCAAAAATTGCAGGCAAGGGAGAGGCTTGGTTTTTACTTGGAATTCTGCCTTAGCTTTGTCCATGGATACGTTGATGATGCTTCTGGAGTTTTCTTAGTAACTCAAAAAGGTTCTGGTCAATTACATTAAACTTACCGAATTTCACGTGAAGATTCCAGGCTGGTTTTATCGGGATTTCCAAATTCTTCAGAAAGATTCAAGGATAATTTTAGGAAGACTACTGACTTTTAGCGGAGGTTTTTGCAAGATATGTTACTGTCAGAAATTGGGCACATTAGCTGCCCATTATTTTCCAGGAACGTTTCTGAATCGTTTCAACAATGAAGCTTTAAAAAGAGGAAATCCTTGAAATCTTGACAATCATATTTGTTCATAAAAAATAAAATAAAGAACCCAAAACTTGAAACAGAAACCTTCCAAAAGATAAATAAACTGCGAAATTTGGGTGATACTTTCATATCATTTCTTACGATCAAATAGTACCTACACGCTTTAAGTAAGTAGTAATCTTTGCGAACCAAATAT
This sequence comes from Uloborus diversus, assembly GCF_026930045.1. Taxonomy (NCBI): domain Eukaryota; kingdom Metazoa; phylum Arthropoda; class Arachnida; order Araneae; family Uloboridae; genus Uloborus; species Uloborus diversus. The sequence goes on from NC_072739.1 coordinate 37,595,571, forward strand.
GATTGCGAAGCAATCTTCGAGGTTGGTGATCATCAACGAGCAGGGGGCGGAAACCCTTAATTGTTTAAAAAAATCATAAAGTGTGTGTTTGATTTCTTAAGCTAAAAATTTGTTCATTGTCTTTAAAAATGATTACTTAATGAAATATATATATATGCTATCACGTGCGGGATGAAATGCCAGCTTTTTCGTGGATTGGCCCATTTAAGTTATAGAAATCCCTTTTCTTCATAGTGATATCTTGCGCAACATTATAATGTTTTATAGAGAGAAATCCCGCTACCACGAACTTGAAGGGATCGAAAGTTTTTTTCGTTTTAACGGAAATTTCTTTTGTAATTTAATTCAAGCAATGTAATGGAAACTAATCGGGATGAAATTATTTTTCTTTCAAACGGATACTTCGTTGTGTTGGTGTTCGTTGTAAAAAGGTTTTACTGCAATTGTTATTTCTTAATTTGAAACCGTAACTTTACGTTACTTTCGGAGTTTTTCTTCAGTTTTCTGCCAAAAACTGCAATAGCACTATTAATATGAGAGGGGCAGTTGAAAATAGAGAAACGTTCCAAGAATGACTGCACCTATATCTTAACCATTTAATACGTAATCCGGCACGAAATGCTAATGGCTTGTGACAACTTACTGCGTCTCTAATGACTCAAGATTTGCCTATCCATTTGGAACAGATTACTCGCGTTCACAAGTTTGATGCATTGATTGATGCTTCTGCCCCACATGGCCGAAACGAATCGCAACACGGGATTAGTTGACGTGATTTGTCAAAGAACACGGTACTTATAATAATAATTCAGAGTTTGGCTTTCATTAAATGTCTTTGCGTACATCCCATCACATTTTCACAGAATTTAGGAGGATGGAATAATAATAAGAAAAGAGAGCGACAAAAATTTTGAAAATCTTAGAGAAAGCAAAAGTTCTTAGACTCCAGCAGAGCCGTCTCTAGTAGTTTGCCGCCCTAGGCGATGTTGACAAGTGTCGCCCCCTAATCTTCATAATATACCTATATTTTCTAAATCATCAAGCATGCTCTCACGTATTGCTGCAATTTGAGCAGCAACGAAAAAAAAAAAAAAAATACTTGGGAATAAATTTGAATTTTATTTTTATTTTTTATTTATTTATTTATTTTATTTATTTTTTAATTTTTATTTATTTATTTATTTTATTTTATTTATTTTTTTAATATTTATTTATTTATTTATTTTACTTTATTTATTTTTATTTATTTATTTATTTTTTTGTTGCCCCTTTACATCTTGCCATTATGAAAGTTGCCGGCCCTAACCTCTGCCGCTTTAGGCGATGCCTCCGGTTGCCTACCCCAGAAGCCAGGCCTGGGGATCAGGCAAATTATTTCTCAGGGTTTATAAAAAAATATTAGTGCAACATGGGTTTTGAAAAAGTCTTGTTTTAAAATAACTAGTCGCCAAGGTATTTCCTTTTAGTCGCCAAGGTGACCCTTAGCTCCCGTGATTTGTCGGATCGTGAGAATAAGTACAATTGAGGAAGTAGGCTATAATTTGACAGGTACAAGTTAGCATAACTGGGCAAAAATTTCCATACGTCCACACATTCTATTAATTATCATTAAGACAAGAAAACGTAAATGTAACCAAATGGCTTCAGCATTAAAATTAGAATAAGTAAAAAGGGAGAAAAATGGTGACCTTGTTCTATGAAAGAAATTTAAATAGTGATTTAAAATTCTAAAAATAAACTAGATTCTGCATGGCGCTATAAAAAAAATGTTTTTCACAATACGCCAAAATTCTACGTTTGTTTTCAACTATGATAATCTTCCAAAATAAACAAATGATATGAAAATCTAAAAAGTAAAAGAATCAACGGTAGTAAATTTAGCTTTAAAAAAATAAGAAGTAGAAAAAAAAAACTTTCTGGCAGCTTAAAAATGGAGTGCTTTTGAAACGAAGGAGAGCAAATAGGATTAAATAATTGCATTATTTTGAACCTACGAAAACATAACTTAATGCTTTCAAAACTAACTCAGTCAAAAATTGTGTAACATTGTTTAAACTTTCAAAGCCGTCGTTGCTTCTTTGGTTCTTTGTGAAAATTTATAATTTGACGATTAAATTTATTTCCGTATCGCAGTAATTTCGAGGAAGATAATGTAATGTTAATTTGAAAAAAAAAAAAAAAAAAAACCTCAAATTATATGCTTATCCTGAAATCACAGTTTTACTTAGTTTTAGTCTCAATATTTCCTCAACTTATTGTCTTGTTAGGCAAAATAAAGCTAAACTCTTTTTAAAAGATATTCTCTAACAAAAATGCACTATTTTAAGTTTATCAATAAAAATAGGTCTGTTTTTTGCTAATATTTTCTACTTGACCCCCTTTTTTTATTGTCTAACCTTGTAAGTATAAATTTATGACAGGAGATAAAATTCACTGGACAATGCTTTATTTACTATTAAAAAAAAGTAAACTTTTTTTGCTGAGGTTGTGTTACTACTACTTTTAAAACATTCAATAGTAGAACTAAAACGCAAACAAAGCTACACATACAGTGAACAAGAGCTACAACGCAGTTTGACTTACACGAAATGTATATAAGGTGATTTTTTCACGAGTAACGTATCTCAGAGCTGACGCGAACTCCTTGCCGCAACACAAGAGTTTTTGTAGCCCAGTCAATGAAGGTAAAAAAAATAGGCTTTGTCGCAACTAATTTAGGGAAAGCTGAATTTTTGCAGGGTGTTAACAAATAAAGTATACACTAAAAAAATACAAAGTCCCGACCCCCACCCCTCTTGCTTTCTCCCCCACCCCCCTCCGAAACATTGCAAGAGCAGTACTATGATTATACGTTTTTCGTGTCGCAACTAATTAGGGGAAAGCTGAATTTTGGCAGGATGTTGGTACATAAGGTATACGCTAAAAAGCCACAAAGTCCCGATCCCCACCCCTCTTGCTTTCTCCCCCACCCCCTCCGAAACATTGCAAGAGCAGTACTATGATTATACGTTTTTCGTGTCGCAGCTAATTAGGGGAAAGCTGAATTTTAGCAGGATGTTTGTACATAAGGTACACGCTAAAAATCCACAAAGTCCCGACCCTCACCCCTCTTGCGTCCCCCCCCCCCCCGAAACATTGCAAGAGCAGTACTATGATTATACGTTTTTCGTGTCGCAACTAATTAGGGGAAAGCTGAATTTTGGCACGATGTTAGTACATAAATTATACACTAAAAAGCCCCAATTACCCGACCCCCACCCCTCTTGATTTCCCCTCACCCTCTCCGAAACATTGCAATAGCAGTACTATGATTATACGCTTTTTGTGTCGCAAACAATTATAGGAAAGCTGAATTTTGGCAGGACGTTAGAAAATAAAGAAATCACTAAAAAAACACAAAGTCCCGACCAATACCCCTCTTGCTTCCCCCCCCCCCTCTCCGAAACACTGAGACTATCAAGAGCAGTACCATGATTATTCGCTTTTCTTTTCGCAGCTAATTAAGAGAAAGTTGAATTTTGGCACGATGTTAGTACATAAAGTGTACACTAAAACCTAGACAGTCCCGACCCCAACCCCTCTTGCTGCTCATCCCCCCCCCCCTCCTTCCGAAACATTGCACACTGATCAGTTCAGTACTATGAATATACGCGTACAGCTTGAAAATTTATGGTGTTTCCGGGGTGTTCCCTTTTTTATTTCACTCCTAACAATACTATAAACCAGTGGTGCCCAACCTAAGGCCCAGGTGCCGTATCCGGCCCGCGAAGCTGATCCGTGTTGCCCGTTGTTTTGTGAAATGTTACAACTCGAAGAGCCCGATTTATGACAATGTTACAAATTGTTAGCCAAATATTTAGAAATTGGTTTCTGAAAACATTGTTGGGGACCACTGTTATACACAAATTATGAAACATACACTTTTTATGTAGATAGCTCAGTTTCACCATTTTACCAACTTAATCATATGCAGAAATCTCACAACAAAAACCAAAAAGTAACTTCAATAAATTAATAGCTTTTTATCATTACGTCTTGGAAAGGAATATTTGAACAAAATTTATAGATAATAATATGATAATAGTCATTTTCATGAAATGGATCAACAATGACGTTCACCCAAAGTATTTACTACCATAATGGAAGTATTTGTTACAAAAGTTTATAACTCGTTTGTGTCGGCGATAGTGTACAAAATAATGTTAATGCTTGGCTAACTATTTAAGCTTTAAATAAATCAGGAATAATATATTTGAACTGATTATTTTCTCTTAGCGGATATTATTAACGTTTAATATTACTTTTGGTTTTTATTTTTAAGTCTTATGTAAGGGGTAATCTTCTAATATTTCGTTGGTTTGGTCCGGGATATTGTTACAGTGTATTCCACTACAGTTTCCACACATAGACGTGCAATCGAGACGTCTGAAGTTGGTGGAAGTTTTGATAAATCAAAAGTGAACTTTAGGGACATTTTTGTGATTACATGCTTTTCACAAACTTTTATTCAAACTTGGTTTGGTTTTAAACTTCCAGTAAAAGAATGGGTTTGAAAATGTATTTCAAGTAACAGACTGATTCCTAAGATCATGACAATTACTTCTCTGCTCTAAATGAAATTCTCCTACTAATATTTTGCAACTGTAAAACATTGTGTTACAAACTGTAGTTGTCATAAAACTGGGTTCGATTGTACGTCTATGTAGTAAAATGCATTGTAACAATATTTCAGACCAAACCAACAAACTGTTAAATGACCCCTTATAAAAGAAAAATTGTAGTATTAAGTGTTTGTATAATAACTTAATGCCTTTTTTTTTTTTTTTTTTTGAATGCAACCTGTTTTTCAGAAACCAGGTGCTACATTGTCCTCGAGTTGTAACATTTAGCAAAACAACGGTCCACAATGATCAGTTTCATGGGCCGGATGTGACCCGTGGGACATAGGTTGGGCACCAATGGTTTATAATATTGTAAGAAGTGAAATAAAAAAAGGAATACTCTGGTATCATCATTAGTTTTCGAGCTGTAAGCGTATAATCATATTACTGCTATTGCAATGTTTCAGACGGGGCGGGGGGGGGGGGAAGCAATAGGAGTAGGCACTTTGTTTTTTTAGTGTATAATTAATGTACCAACATCTAGAAAAAAATCAGCTTTCCCCTATTTAGTTGGGACACGAAAAGCGTATAATCATAGTACTGCTCTTGCAATGTTTCGAAAGGGGGGGGGGGGGAAAGAGGAGGGGGGGGCAGGACTTTGTCTTATTTTAGTGTATGCTTTTTGTACTAACATCTTGAAAAACATTCGCTTTCACCAAATTAGTTGCGACACGAAAAGCGCATAATCTTAGTACTGCTCTTGCAATGTTTCGGAGGGGGTGGGGAGGAAAGCAAGAATGGTGGGGATCGGGGCTTTGTACTTTTTTAAAGAATACATTACGTACTAACATCCTGCCAAAATTCAGCTTTCTCTTAATTAGTTGCGACACAAAAAGCGTACAATAATAGTACTTACTGTTCGTGCTGTGTTTCGGAGGGGGTGAGGGGGGGAGAAAGAGTGGTGGGGGTCAGGACTTTGTACTTTTTTAAAGAAAACATTATGTACTAACATCCTGCCAAAATTCAGCTTTCCCCTAATTAGTTGCGACACAGAAAGCGTATAATCATAGTACCGCTATTGCAATGTTTCGAAGGGGGTGGGGGGGGGGAAGCAAGAGGGGTGGGGGTCGGGACTTTGTTTGTGGCTTTTTAGTGTATACTTTATGCAGGGGCGGCAAATAGGGGGGTCAAGAGGGGGCGGTCGCTCCCCCAAATTTTTAGAGCAGAATGATAGAAAATGTGGGAATTTAATTTATGTTTGTCGGAAATCAATGTTCATTTTAAAAAATCTCGCTGGTTCTCAGTAACTATTTGATGAAACTCGACACATTCCCAGACTAGAAAAAGGGTTTTTCGTTATTTGGATGATGACTTAGAAATTCATGAAGTATTTTCCGGCCTTTTCAAAACATAGAAAACTGATAGAGAACCATGGTTAATTTTAACTAAAGAAGACATTTCCTCATATAGGCTAAATATTTCATACTTGTGTGCCCAGTGTAACGATGGTATGTCCAATTGGAGAGGCCCGTTTAAAGTGGTGTGGCTGCAAGGTAAACACAAGGAAAGTCCTTGATATTTTACATTAACTTTTACGCATTTTTTTTTTTTTTTTTAAGTGTATATTTATTTAATATGAGTGTTCATCGCTTTCTTTTGCTAGAAACACGTTACAGCTGCTCAATGCATTATATGCTTTCATAGTAACTTCTTAAAAATGCATGTGCTTATTAAATAAAATAAAAAAAATCGTATCAACAATACCTTTTATGGGGCTCTATAATTATGCAATCTCGGAGTGACACAAGATGGTCTTCAAGAGTTAAAACCAAAAAAACATTTCTCTATAACTTCAAAGCAGTGATTTGACGACTGGAAGAATTATTGCAAAACGACTCTTTCAATGGTGAAAAAGCTCATGCCCTTTAGCATGTATGACTTTGTTCGAATTTTTATTCAATTTGTTTGTATTGAGGAAAATTTTTGGAAAACGCTTTACTCTATCAAAACATCTTCAATCCACTACCCTTAATTTTTGTACTAATTCAAGCCACAGTTCAATCTACAATTGATCTGTGCGATCGTACTACTATAGTTCAATCTACAGTTGAAACTGAAAATAGATTTTATATAGATGTGTTTATTGTATTTCAATCAATCGTGAAACTTTTCAAGAAAATTCTTCCTTCGAGCCAATTTTAAAAAGGCGCAAAAAAAAAAAAAAAAAAAAAAAAAATCACATGATGATGTGAAGTCAAACACTGAATTTTTTAATATTTTGTATGAAGTAATAGATTGTTTTTCGAATAAAATTAACACAAGATTTGATGATAATTATTTTTCTGCATGTTTGGCTCTATATTATCTGGATTGGATTTTGAAAACGAAAATAAAATTTTTCAATTATGAGTAAAATTTTTAGCATGAGGCAAGAAAAATTACAAGCAATATACCGATAGAACGGTTATCACATCCAGAAACTGCAGTTTCGTCCTTGTTATGGACACATCAGTCTGGAATAGTGAATAACAGAGCTGGAGGTAGATGACATCTCATTGAAACTGAGAGCGCCGATGAGACTAGATTATTCAATGATGAAAAATTAAACCCCTCACAATTTTTGAAGTTGCCAGGGTGATTTTGAAGAGCAAGATATAAAAAGTGTTTTCATACATAACTTTGTTACTTCAATTATTTTTTAACTATTAAAATCAACTCCTAGTAGAGAAAGATTTTTTTATGTCTCGGTATATTTTCAAAGTACAATGGGCAAAAAAAAAAAAAAAAAAAAAAAAAAAAAAAAAAAAATTAGCTGTATTGGCAAAACAGCTTGACACTGGGCACTGATAAATTAGAAACATGATTCCCTGCTCTTCCATTTTTCCAAAAATCATGCCTTAAAATTTTTCCAAAAGGTATAAAAACTTTAGTATCGAGATGTTTTGTATGATAACATATTAGAAAACGAATCAACATTTTAATTGTTTCTAAACACTAATTTTTATTCATATTAAACCGATTTTATGAGCACTTCCTGTCAGCTAACGTGTGTTTTGTACTGCACTGTGGTTATACATATTTAAGAAACTCGACCCTCCAAATGAAATGCTGAAATGCCGCCCCTGACTTTATGTATTAACATCCTGCCAAAATTCAGCTTTCCCCTAATTAGTTGCGACACAGAAAGCGTATAATCATAGTACCGATATTGCAATGTTTCGGAGGGGGTGGCGGGGAAAGCAAGAGGGGTAGGGGTCGGAACTTAGTGGCTTTTTAGTGTGTACTTTATGTACTAACATCCTGCCAAAATTCAGCTTTCCCCTAATTAGTTGCGACACGAATAGCGTATAATCATAGTACTGCTCTTGCAATGTTTCGGAGGGGGTGGGGGGGGGAAAGCAAGATGGGTGGGGGTCGGGACTTTGTGGCTTTTTAGTGTATACTTTATGTACTAACAACCTGCAAAAATTTAGCTTTCCCTAAATTAGTTGCGATACGAAACCTTTATTGACTAATCTATTGGAAGGACTGCTGACATGGCGCATGCATCGGCTTTGGAATTAACCACTAAATACTGGCTTCATGGAGGGATTTGATCCCTTTACTGTCATTGGAGGCGGAAGCTCCCTTACCGTACCCTTCTAAACTTCACTTTGTTAACGTCTACGAATAACCATTTCGTATTGTTTTTTTTTTTTTTTTTTTTTTTTTTTTTAACCTTCTAAATATGAAAAATCGCCCTTTTTACCTTCTAAACATGAAATTTATCCTTTTGGACTACTGTTACAGTTTATATTTGAACATTTTATTCATCTGTGTTTTCATATTTTTTTAATTTTTCAATTTTAGATGTTACATTTTATTTTTGTACATTTTTTCCTTTTGAATTCTATATTTTTACAATTTTCAACTTTACATTTTACATTTGTAGATTTTACCTTTTCATTTTTTTATTTGTTACATTTTACATTTTTATAGTTTACTTTGTTGCATTTTTAAATATTACTCTCTCTTCATGCTTGCTGAGTGCATCATCTATGTGCCCTCTAGTCAATGAATTCACATGTTCAAGTGCTACTGCTAAAAATTTATAATAAAGAATGAAAATTAATAAAATATAAAGTAAACCAATCGCGCAGCTTCATCTGAAGCTAATGAAGGTATGAAGAGAAAGTTTCTTACAAGTGAAGAGAGTTTCAGTGCATCGTTATTTAAAATCGTTAATTATTTGCGCCGTTATATAAATACGAAGTGATCAACTATTGTGCATAGAAATTCTAAAAAAATAGAATGTTTCAAAAAATGAAAATAAATAATCAAATAAATAAGTAAACGAAGATCGTTTAAAACCTTTCTGCAATCCTCGATTGCCAAAACTTTAATTTGTCAGAAGAAGAAAAAGACCGCCCCCTGTTTTTTTCCCCCCAGTTTTTTTAAGATAGCGGATATGCTGATTTAAGCACTCAGCTCGAATTTTTTCCGTCATTCGTATTCCTTATGAAATATTCCATTACCATGATTAATGTTTAAATCTCCTCATTTTTATTCCATAAGAAGAACTTAATCATCATTGTAATGTACATATTAATTTCTTCCAACTCGCGGTTCCAGTTAATGAAAATGTCGCCATCATGTTCGATGCAATAATTAAATTAACTTTTCGGGTAATGAATTCTTAACTGATAAATTAAAGCAAATGTTTCTGAATTATGTTTCACGCTTAGTCGATGCCCTGAGTAATGGTTTGAGGGAAATTAAAAACGTGTCGAGCAGGAAAATATTTAAAATTACTTTCACCCAACAAAATAAATTTGCTTTTTTAAAAAATATATCAAAATTTAAAAGCAACCACAACAGAAGGAATAGTTGCAGAAAAGAAATGTTTGAAATTATGCTTTATTTAAGTAAGTATATCAAAAATTAATAATAATAATAATAATTAAAATAATAGGATGATTTAATAACACACAAAATCTTTATCTTTACCAATAATAAAGCTGAAAGTCTCTCTCTGTATGGAGAATGTCTGGACATCTGGAGGATGTCTGGATCTCTGTGACGCGCATAGCGCCTAGACCGTTCGGTAGATTTTCAGGAAATTTGGCACAAAGTTAGTTTGTAGCATAGGGGTGTGCATCTCGAAGCGAGTTTTCGAAAATTCGATTTTGTTCCTTTTCTATTCCAATTTTAAGAACATTTTCCCGAGCAAAATTATCATAAGATGGACGAGTAAATTACCAAGTTATCATAACGTGGAACTGTAACATGGGCAAGTCAATTGGCGAGAAATTCACCATACATTTTTTGTCAATATACAGGTAAACCAAAAGACCTTTTCATTTTCTACAATGAACAAAGCCGTGCGGGTACCACTAGTGTAAAATATACTTGAATCCTTGAAGCAACTACAACCATCGTCATATTTTGTTCAGATTTCAATTTTTTGTCAGAAATCTGTATACGAAGTAATAAACGTTTTGGTGCAACAACAATTAGAGGGATACAGCGTCTAAGTATTGAGTTCGGCTGCCATGGGCAGGTAAACGGCAGTATCTGCAGAAATGAGTTTTCGAGATATTAAGAGAAGAAACGCGTTGGAGATTCAATACTAACAATAGGGAAATGTTTGAATTATACTTTTATTCGTGTTTTTTTTCCAGCGGAAATCAAATGAGGTAGTGGGAAGCAAAGGGATGTAAGTGCCAAAATTGAAAATTTTAAGGAAAATAAATAGTAGGAGGAGCCGCCTGAAATAAATAGTAGGAGAACCTCTCCTCTGCTTCGGGGCAAGGGCGCTGCTATACAATCCGATTGAGAAAATAATTCAATGAAAGCCTACCTAGGATCTGAATTTCAAATGCGTTTTACTCAAAAGTTTTAAGAAGCCCACTTACATCCCTTGCTTCTCTCTGCAACAAATAAGCAAACTTGTTCAGTAAATCTAAAGGGCAATAGAATTAAAATTGAAATTAATTAAAATTGAAAACTGGCAGATGTTGTCCTGTGCCAGTCCACGGCAGTATAGTAATCACATTTACCCGTGTCATAAAGTTGTCTAAACAAGTTGTCCTAAAGTATTTTTATTTATGGTTAAAACAACCAATGATACATGGCGGTGTACATTTCATGTATTTTTCCCTAAGCCCTGGATATAGGGCTTTAACTTACTGAAAAAACCAATGATACTTCAAATTCAAGTGTAATCACAATTTATTCCATTACATGTGCATTCCTTTAATAGCACTAGAAACCAATCTTTTAAAGGAACAATTGAATAAATACCTTTATGCTTGAAATAAAAGAACGAAAACAACGTATAGAGGCACTAATTAGCAGGAAAACTGCATACACGTATTTCTTCGTTGCAAGGGACCTGTTTTTCAAAGCAAAACATGTGAGATAATGGATGGTCATCCCATCCATAAGAATTTAAAGCATTTTTTTTTGCATTAAAAAATGGGTCTTTTTTTTTTTTTTTTTGGCGCAAGAGCCTTAATGTGCCAAACGATAGTTTTGAAGTTTTACAAGAGTGAAAAAATGCCTAATTTGTAAAATACCTTGAACTATAAGGGACTAAAAACTTCTGGAATTTAGAAAAGTATAACTGACATAAACACAAGAACGAAGTTTTAAATTTTGAAAAGATAATCGGAAGGATAAGCTGAAAAATAGTTTTGGAAAACAGAAAACACATAACAAAGACCAGACAAAAACAATAACAAAGGGATAAAAAGAATAAGTTAGAAAAATAAAGGATATCTCCTGAAGGAAGGGTAATAAAGGGAAAAAAAAGGGGTTCTTGTAACCTTGAAAACCCTTGGTAAGACCCCATTTGGAGTATGCTGTTCAGTTTTTGTCTCATTATCTTAAGAAAGATATTAATGTATTGGAAAGGGTTCAAAGGCGGGTTACAAGGCTAATAAATGGACTTTCACACTTAGATTATGATTCCAGGCTTAGAAGGCTAAAAATGTAGTCTTGAGCAAAGAAGAGACCGAGGGGGCATGATTCAGTTGTTTAAATCTATTACAATGAAAGATGTTACGGGGCTGAAGTTTAGCACTGAAAACAGGACAAGGGGTCATTGTTTTAAGCTATTTAAATCTCAGGCTGACATGGATATTAGGAAAAATTATTATTTTAGCAGAGTAGTGGAACCTTGGAACAGCTTACCGGAAGAGGTGGTAATGAGCAAGGGTTTTAAGAGGGCCATTGATCTTCACTGGGGATTGTAAATTTACTAGGACCAGTCTAGATGGGCCCAGAGCCAGTTGCTGGTCGTCACTTTTGTATTTGTATTTGTATTTGAAACACGCGTATGCAGGTTTTTACTAATTTGTGTCTTTGTACATTGTTTTAGGTTTTTTTCATCAAATCTCTTGAGATGTTCAAAACTTCGTTGGACTCGGACATAAAAGTTACATAGAACCTAAACATAATGAAGAAACTCAACGGCCACACTTTGTATAACGGATATTTTTGACATTGGCTGTTGTCAGGACCGGATTTAAGGGAGGGCAGGCGGGGCTACTTCCCCCGGGGCCTCCACAACAAAGGGGCCCACACAATAAAATTTTTACAAAATATCCTAACTTTCACGGGTCAGGGGATGTATTTACTATTAAAGTGCTGATCAAAAATATCGGATATACATATATATATCAAAATATTCGGATATATATCAAAGTATCGGATATTTTCGAAAATATGATGATCTTTTCGAACCCTGATTAGGGGCCTCCATTTCTTCGTTGGCCCGGGGCCACCAGACTTCCAAATCCGGCCCTGGCTGTTGTTGTTCCTGAGAACAAGTATATTATCTTTACTATAATAATAAAGCTGAAAGTCTTTCTGTCTGGATATCTGGATCTCTGTCTGTCAGGATCTCTGTGACGCGCATAGCATCTAGCCCGTTCGGCCGATTTTCATGAAATTTGGCACAAAATTAGTTTGTAGCATGGGGGTGTGCACCTCGAAGCTATTTTTGGAAAATTCCATTTTATTATTTCTCTATTGCAATTTCAAGAAAATTTTACCGAGCAAATTATCACAACGTGAACGAGTAAATTACCAAATTATCATAACGTGGAACCATAACATGGGCAAGCAAATGAATATATAGCAAGTTGGAGAGAAATTCATCATCCATTATTTATAAATATACAGGCGAACCAAATGATTTTTTAATTTTCTACTACGGGCAAAGACGTGCGGGTATTACTAGTATGCCTATACAGACGCAGTTCCAAAATCTCTCAATTTTTAAATTTTCTCGAAAAAGTCGCAACGCACTCTTTTTTACTTTTCCTCTTTTCAGACAACTTTCTAAATTTTGGTGAAAAGAATTGTTTGAATTACAAGGAAAACAAATTCAAATGAGAAATTTTTAAACATTTTTTCATGTGCAGTGGTCCTTAGGCAGTGGAGTGCACATCAGTTGCAACATTTACGACATAATAAACCTGTCACTGAACTAGCGGCGTATAGAAATTAAATGCACCTGTGTTTTGTCCCTCTAAACTGCAAGTGAAGGTTTGAAGTTCTTTTTGAAACCTATGTGCATTCACGTTTTAAAAGAATTTGAAGAAATATATATATATATTGCCAATTTCTTGTCAAAAGAAAGTGATTAAAATTGTTTGCTGCAATTCAAAGATTTACTTCGAAGTTTTGCAATTTTATTCAATGTTCTCATAAGTAAAAAAAAAAAAATGTTTAGCTTTTTCCATATTTTGAAGAATCATTATTTGCATTTTCTTTTTCTGTTCTTCAATAAAAGCAAAAATTCTTAAATACGAAGCGAATGTTGGAAATGTATTTACGTCTTTGTTTTGCCTTTTTCTTTAAAAAAAAATCAATTTAAGAAATAGAATGCTGAGTTGACATATTTCAAAACTCGTTCAGTAAATCGATTTTCCAGTTATATTTAGCGATAATTTAAGAACTCTGATTTCTATAAATCTTTAAAACTTTTCTAATGCTACTTAAAACCCTTTTTAATTAATGTCAACAAATCTATTTTTGATGCAAATTCTTCATTTTTTTCCTGGTATATTCAGCTTCTTTTACTTCTTAAGGCTCTTCTAAACCTCTTCGTAAAATCTGACACGGCGAAATCACGAAATCTGTGGCAACACAGAGGGTGTTTTTGGGAGGGTCTAACTCGATTTTTTTTGCACTGCTAATTGGTCAGATTTCATGATGGACAGCGTCAATCACTGAGTACGTGAATGGACAGCCATAAATCTAAGCTGTGCCCGAAGGTACTGTCTTTGCGATCGGACGAGGGCAGAGAGAGCTGCGAAAGATTCGAAGGATCCTGTTCCAAAACATGTTTCCCACCCGGCCTGTTTCCCCTCCGTAAATCAGTAAACATGTGTTTTCGTTTCAAAGTGTTTCCAGAGCTGACTGCTTACGATTTCCGAGAATTTAGTATTCAGCGAAAGGAATAGCAGGGAAAGCTGTCTGAGTTTTCCACTCAAGTTCTCCCGCCAAAGGGTGACAGAAGAAAAGAAGAAAGAAGACCATGTGTCAGGAAATTAACTTATTCTGCAAACTATAAAATTTGCAGAATGCGTAGAAAATAGAATTGAGAAATGAAGGCAGAAAAAAACGAGAGAAAAGAAAAGTTATAATATAAATTCAAGTGCTTTATTAATCATCTAAATTTCAATATTGAACATGGTGCGCACAAATGATGAACAAAATTTTTAAAAATCGAATTTCCGAAACTACTGCACATATCACAATAAGTGATACTTGAGAATAAATAGGAACATTCTAAGGTTTTTTTTCCCTTTTCAGTTACAAACAGGGGCGGAGGGCGGGAACAGAAATTAACGTTGCGAGGGGGGAGGGGGATGTATAATAGTCATTGAGATAAAAGGCGCAATTTCAAGAACTATCACAAACAAAAACATATTCCACTATAAATATGGATGTTATTCTCAGACATTAGTCATTCGCCCTGAATAAAATTTTATCAGTTCCACAATGCTACAAGTTAGAAATAAATTCCCGTTCCTTGAATCTATTTTTTTCATATCAACTGATGTATTTGACTGTACTCGGGTTTTCAACGCAACATTTCAATCCGAAGAAAGGAGCAAGTAATAAAAACTACCTAATAACATAACATAAAATCAAGTTACATGATATAAAGTGGAAACAATAGATCGCAGTCCGACGGAAAAGGTATTTCTACTTCTTTCATTCGATTTAAAACTGCTCAGGGTTTGAATTTTTTAATGCAGTAATGAAAATAATTCAGATCAATATCATTAAGTACAGTAATGGACACCTTGAGAACAAAAATTAACATTACACAAAAACGGTGAACTGTGCACTGGAAAATTGTTAAAAGCCATTTTATAACTGCCGAGCACAGACCAGGCATTAAAAAAAAAAAAAAGGTTCAAAAGGTTCGCGTACATTCAAGGAGGATATGATAAAAATTCTAATTTTATCAACCCAGTATGTCGAAGGGAAACATGTTAGGAAATATTTTTTTATCATTTCATTGAACAAAAGAACCTTTCAGTAATTCATGCATTAGAGACGTACCGAGTAGCACTTTGGTCGAGTATCGAGTTCCAAGTTCCAATTATGTTTTAAGAAGAACCACCGACACACACGTGACGAATTTTGAACTCAGTGGTCAGTGGAAGAGTAGTATATACCTCCATGTCCACACACACACACAAATAATAGTTTTAAAAACAAAATTCCAGCCGAAATTTAATTGCGCATTATTGAAAAGATTTGTTTCTGTCAATAATTTTGACAAATAAGTTATTTTTTAAATTAAAAATAAACAAATACATAAAAGGTAGTGTTAATCAAGTTGGAATTAAAACAAATTATATCAATCCATACTTCTAGTCCGCCAAACGTAAATAATGTTTAAAAGCAAGTGAAACAACGTTAACACACTCTCAGAAATGTGGACTTTCATATTCGACGAAATTTTCTTCGTTTCTGACGAAATCGCTTCCAGGGATATGCTCCGAGCGAACATTTCGTCAAATTGAGGAAACTGCTTTCGTCTCTGGTTTGAAGATGCGAATTTCGTCAAATGTAACGAAATATTTCTTCATTCTAGTTTCGTCAAATCGACAATCATTTTCGTAGTTTTGAGAGTATTAGTTTCGTCAAATTAATTTCGTCATATTTGAGTATGTTAATTTCGTAATTTTTTGAGTTTATTTTTTATTTTAATTTTTCTTTTTTGAGCTGATTAGTTTTCTTTCTTTTTTTTTTTTGACAATACTGACGAACCTCGTTAATTCGAACACGCTTAAAAAGAATTACTTCTAAAGCGGACTTTTTTGTATTCTCTGTCCCATTGTTTTTGTTTTTCGAATAAGACGAATTCTGTTAAGAATAATCGATTTTAATGATCCATTAAAGTTCGTTTTAACGAGGTTCGACTGTATCTTATAAGATTTAGTCAAATCTTCACTTCAGAATCTTACCACCATAATTTCCCACTTTGATGCGCATAGTCACACTCACAGGCCCGTCATTTACGGGGGGGGGGGGGGGTTGACATTCCCCCCCCCTTGATTTTTGAACATTTATTCTTTACGTACGAAAGGCCGTGGTTTTAGTTGGTTCTCTATAAAAATTTTGAAGAGTGTACACCTTTTTCCACAATTGGAAAAAAAAATCGAAATGACTGGCCTGCACTCCCCCTCTCCGCCTAAAGCAAAAGGCAAGTATTTGTTGAAAAAAGAGACACATAAAAGATGTTAAAAAAAATTTTATTAATGTAAAAATACAAGCAGACAATTTCTTTAAAATGTAAAAATAATTATTGCAAATTCAAGTTAAAGAACAATGAAATGATGTCTGGGAATTAGGGCTTTACGATGCATCGATGCATCGTAAAGCCCTAAAATTAAAATTGGAACGGTTTGGTTCTTTTTTTGGCGTTCCAAAAACCACCTACGTTCCTACTCGGGTGCCCAAGTACCTCCCTGCCGTGTGTGTGTGTAACGGAAACAAACTGTTGATTATATATAACTAGCGACGATTATTCATAATTTTCAATAGACTTGGTAAATATGATACATTATGTAATGTTTATCAAATTTACTAGTTTATTCACATAATTTCCTATTCGTGGATAATGCAATAAATTAGGATTATTTGTGGAGTAATGAGATCTTAATTGCAAAAACTGAACATTTTCAAGCAACACCAGAAAACTCAATCGTCTAAAAAAAGAAAAATGTCTCGGTTGCAATTAAAATTTCTAATAATATTTCAATTAAAAAACTGAAATGTGCCTTTTTTTTTGTACATTACTTTCATTTCTTGCCGTGGAAAATGTATCCTTATATATTATTTCTGTAGCCTGTTTTTGGTTTCTACGCCAGATTTTCCTCAATTCTTGATCGATTTCTTTGATTTACGCCTTATTTTAAAGCTTATGGCGCTGGCTACTGACGAAAAATAGACCCACGGTCTAAAAATTGTTTTTTTCAGCCGAAAACCTGTTTTAAAGAGCCAGAATGAGGTTTTCGGTTAAACTTATAACACTAATTTGCGCTATGACCGACATAGCTGAATAGCTTGATCGGCAGAGCGTTCTCTTCGTAACCAGGAGAATGCGTGTTCGGGCCCAAGTCCGGACAATCTGCATCAAAAAAATTAGAAAAATATCGCGCAGTACATGAACAATGAATGACAAATATGAGGGAATACAAGAGGGTAGAAACGCTCCTAGCTGATATGAAAACTTGATGCAACGCGGAGCTAAATTGACACTCAATTGTAAGTTTTTTTTTTTTTTTTTTTTTTAAGCTTTGGCTCCAGGAAGAAAATTACAGCATAATGTAAGCGAAAATATAAGTTTTAAGATTTCAGACTACATTGGAATTGTTTTTTGTTCAGTAAAATATAATAAATCGTATGTTGAAATATAGATTCTTCTAATGAGTTTTTGACTCTTTGTACAAATAAAAAAAATACTACCTCAATTTAAAGGGTAATATATACATTTTTCTTCTTTTTGCAAAAAAACAAATAGCGTATCACATTTTTACGGCATTTGAAAAACTACGCTTGAAAAACAACTTAGTTCAAATTATTTTGTATTTTAACCGTGCTGTTAAATGATGAACACGTGCTGCCATCTAAGTCATAACGGTTCAAACAGCCTGTGATAACAAATTGTAAAAATTATCAAAAATAAAAACACTTCTCGGCAGGAAAAAAAATTTAAAATTACCTGTGTTTTTTTTTTCTTTTTTTGCGGTAGAGCGTTCGGCTATAAACTGTCAGAACTTCGGGCCAGTTCGGGCTGTCCGACATAATAGCAAATTTACATTAATATTACGCATTACATGTACTCATAACATACAACAGATAACACACGTAATAAAATAAATGCAGTGGGAATGCTATTTGGTGTTTCGACTCCTTTATGCAGGCTGCAGCTATCATTCAGATAAGTTGACTGCTAATCGAAGGATGTTCTTCCCTTTTTTTTTTAAGCTTTGACTCCGTCCAGACCACTGAGCATAATGTAAGCATAAAAAAAAGTATTAGATATACCTCAAGGGAATCCTTTTTGTGCAGAAAAACATTTTCATTGTATGCTGAAATGTAGATTTTTCTAATAGCAGTGTTCGAACTTTTGTATAAATGAAAAAATACTACGCCAAATTAAATTTACGAGTTTCAACCAGTAAATCTTTAATTATTTATTCGAATTCGATATAAAACATTAAAATTATTATCAACTTCATTAGTAAGAAATCATTTTCTTATCCTCCGCTTTCGGCTGAAAAAAAACACATTTTTTGCCTACGTTCCAAAAATTACACTTAAAAAACGGACTCAGTTCAACTGGTTTTGGTTTTGAATTTTAAGTGTTCGATTAAAAGAAAAACAAGTACGTTCTTTTAAGCCGTAGAGGTTAAAGAATCTTGCTATGGGAAATTGTTAAATATTCAAAAATAAAAACGCTTATTTTTTTCAACCGAATTTATTACTTCTCTAGAATATTTGTTTCAACCGCTACGTGAGGTCTTCCTCATTCTTTAATCAAATTCCATGTTTTACGAATAATTTTAAATCGTATCGTGCTGGCTAATGACAAAACATAGACGCATGATCTTATTATATTTTTTTCGGCGAAAAACTTTTTTACTGTGTTTTATTACGCATTCCTTCAATGAATAGCTTTCGAAAAGTTGCTAGGTTTATTGGAGCGTCGTACTGTTAATCAGAATGGCGTCAGTTCGAATCCGTGACACTAAATATCTCTTTAATGTTTCTTTTTTTTTCCGTCAGATGCTCACATGGGCGGACTGTATTTGCCACAACCTGTTTTTTCACATGAAAAATTACAGATTTTTCACGTGTCACTCAGCCACACTTTTAATGATATTTATATTTGCATTGAAAATACGTACAACCAAAAGGGGAGCGATGATCAAATTATCACAACGTTGTATTTAACGAGGTTTTGTTACTGATGTCTTCAAATTACATGCCTTCTCTTGTGCGCTTACTTTTTTCCGTTTACTTTTTTCGGTTTTTCTTCATAATATTCTTTCTTTTAAATTTTTAAAGAGCGAAACGCCTTATGAAACGATTCGAAGTACAGTGCGGAGTTCCGCACGGGTCGACTAGTATTAGATAATAGTTTTAATTCTATAAAAAAAAAGTTTATATTATTAACTATTTAATGTTTACCTAAACAAAACGGAACTTCAAATTTAATTACATATTTAGAATTCTATATAATGTCAAAGTCTTGAAAATTAAAGATCTGAAAGTAAATGCATAACACACAAAGCCTCGATATCAAAAAGCAAACCAAGCCAATATTCTAAAGAAAAACATTTTCTTGTAAGATAACCTATTCAGACTCATTCTGCTGTGACTTTCCGAATTATTAGCAACTTTTTTACTAAACTTCATTTTCAAAGGCGTCGTTGTGTGTGATATATCTGATCCTTCCAGAAAGAGACGATTATTTTTAATTAATATTGCTAGTTCAGGAACATTGTCAAGCAAAATATTTTTTCTATACAAACTGACCTGATTTTTAGAAAAGCTATGGACTTTTATTGTATTCACCACTACGAGTCAAGAAATATATTTGATAAATATTAAATAGTAGTCATACCCACACGGCTTTGCTTGTAGTAGAAAATTAAAAGGTCTTATGGTTCGCCTGTATAATTACAAAAAATGTATGGTGAATTTTTCGCCTATTGGCTTACCATATTACGGTTCCACGTTATGATAACTTGGTAATTTACTCGTCCGTCGTATGATAATTTTGCTCGGGAAAGTGTTCTTAAAATTGGAGTAGAAAAAGAACAAAATCGAATTTTCGAAAAATTGCTTCGAGATGCACACCCCACGCTACAAACTAACTTTGTGCCAAATTTCCTGAAAATCGGCCGAACGGTCAAGGCACTATGCGCGTCACGGGAACCGGACATAACGTCCAGATCCATAACGTCCACGGACATAACATCCATGACCAAAACGTCCAACGGACAAAACATCCGAGGGACAAAACGTCGACGGACATAACGTCACAGAGATCCAGACAACCAGACATCCAGACAGACTTCAGCTTTATTATAACAAAGACTATTTCCCAACTTTAGTGGCAATGGGGTTGATTCCAAAATTAAAAGTTTTTTTTTTTTTTCCCTGAAAGAGCATGCTTAAAACATTCGAAACTCCAATAAACTATAGGGGGCGCTGCAATCACTGTCTAATAGTGGATGTAAAAGGTAGAACAAACAGATGCCGTAACTTATAACCTGCTTTGACGGTGAATGACAGTAATTTTTGATCGTGTTTGTGGGAAGCTTTCATTTCTATTCTTCTGAAATTACATTACACAACAAACTGTCTGAAGCCTGTAATTTACCCAAAGAAAACACGTGGCATGGAATGTTTTACCTTTTTCTTTAATATTGTTAATCACCGCAAGGTAGCGTATTCGAGCTCTGGAGTTGCAAATAGAATCTGACCATTCTTTAAATAATTTGACTAAGTTTAATAATTTTAAAAATTTATTTTAATCGGTACGCTTTTATTATGTACGCTTCTGCCGATGACATCACAAATGATGAAATACCATTCACTGTTGCCATTCGTAGAGCGTAATATTTAATTCGCATCTTTACTCAAGTGTAATGGCAACGATATGGTTGATAGCAAACGTAGAGCGCAATATTTAATTCGCTTCTTGAATACAATACAGTAGACTCCCGATTATCCGCGAGCGGTTTATCCGCGGGGCGGATTATCCGCGAATCAATCAACAATCATGAACATGTATTTTCGCAGTAAAAAGCTAATACCAGTGGCTGTTTTTTTTTTTTTTTTGAAAAATTGTAAATTTACACTCAGTTGTTTTTGCTTGATTGATTGATTTGATTTAATTTTATTATTATTATTTTTTTTGTGCGTTCTTCATCGTACATACACTTGTTTGTTATTGATGTTAAGTTTGGTTGTGCAAAAATACAAAACATTTGTACTGTACTCTATATATATTTTCACTGTTTGCAGAAAGTGTTATGCATCAATACAGTTAAGAATTTGAGATAGGACAATTTTTACCTGATTTGTCCCCCATTTTAGTCTTTTTGCGGTTACCCGCGATTTTTATTATCCGCGGCACTTATGCCACCCAATTCCGCGGATAATCGGGAGTTTACTGTAACGTGAAAACGCAATACACAGATGCGCCTAAGTACATCATTTGTGACGTCATAAAGACCACGTCTTATTTTCAAAATCGGACATGTTAAAAAATAAGCATCTGGAAATGAAAGTTTTTTCTCGCTTCATGTTTTTTTTTTTTTTTTGCTTATTCTATCAATTTCAGTGACTAAAAATAGTACTTCTGACTGAAGGAAACAACCCCATTTTGAATAATCTCTGGGGAATATGTATAATCGCCAGATTAATCTCATTCTACTGCACATACACTCAGGAGTGGGAAATTTCATGATTTACTCGCCACTTTTCCCCTAATGTGGCTAGTGTATTTTAAGTGAATTCGTTTATATTTTTGCAAATTTCACATCGAGATATAAATCGCAATCACTGTACTTGGCTATATATTTTTTAAATTAATAATTTAATAAAGAAATACATAAATAAAAATGGCATTTCGAATTTTTTTCCCATTATAAGATGCGGTAATTTTCACTGATTTTTCAAACAAAATAACTTCTACATTTAAACGGGGTACTTATATTAAAACAGCATTGAAAAATATATCACCTAAATAATTTCAAAAACTTATCGAATAGAACTCGAAAGAAGAAAAAAACTTCTTTTTAGAACGAGTTTCGTCGATGTCACAGAAATACAAGACCAACACACAAAACGACAAAGAATGAATGGTCATTAGTAGGGATTCAGTAATTTATTGCCTGCCATTGAGGCAAAGCGGAGGAGCGGAGAAGCAGAAGACAAGACCCCAAGACCCTGAAGACCCTGGGGGAGAAGAGAAAGTGGCCCCTCAAAGTGGGAGGAAATGGGTGTGGTCTGGTGAAAGGCGTGTTTTTCGCAGTTTTTCACAATTTTTCGAAAACAAGGCTTTACTCCGTGGAGAATATCAATAGAACAAATTGTCTCAGAAACAAACTCAAAATATGTTTTTAAAGAGAAATGTTCAATCTTTTGCGCTCCTTTTTCAGTTTTTCCATATCATTTTTCAAACGTGTTAAAATAGTCGTTTAAAGTTTTAAAATGCTATTAAAAAAATTTCAAAATAATTACAGAAAAAATAAAAAAGCGCATATCTAGTTCTGTGTCATAGCCATCGTTTAAAACAAACCGCATGAAAATATTCCAGTAATTTCTCGTGTTATGCTTTGCACAGGTAGCAGATTTTCCCGTAGAGAAAGCATTAGCGTCGAAATCCAAGATGGACGGTATAGAAGAGCCTTAAGCTACATTTTTTTTTTCTGTTCCGTTTTTCAGCTCCTAAAAAAATACGTTAACTCGAAAATTTCTTTTATTGAGTCTGTTCTGCTAGAATTTTAGTCCCTTGGCAAAGTAAAAATTGAAAAGTAAATGCATAAGAAGTTCATAAAAGAAAATATTACATTACTATTGCATGCACTGCATGGCATAAATGTGTAACGATGAACAGTAAATTTCCGATTATCAGCGAGCGGATTATCCGCTAGTCAATCAACAATCAAGAACATATATTTTCGCACCAAAAATCAAACACCAATGGCTGTTTTTTTTTTTTTTCGTTTTTTTTTGCTCAAAAAATTGTAAATTCAAACTCAGTTGATTTTGTTTTATTTATTTATTCGCTCTTTTTTCAATGTATATACTTGGTACGATCCACAAGTAATGAGCCTTCGTTTAAAAAGACAGATTTATTGAGCTAATCGGTACAACTGACTAATAGTTTTAAAAGTAGGCACCTCCTGCAACATTATACTTCTGCAGGCGGCTTTACCATGACTCGAAGGCATCCCTGAAGTCATGTTTCGGGGTATCTGCAAGGGTTGCCTTGACATGTGCTTGGATGTTTTCGATGGGGTCGAAACGTTTCCTTCTCAGCGCTGATTTTAATAGTTTAAACAAGAAGAAGACAGACGGCCACAAGCCCGGACTGTAGGAAGGGGAAGGCCAGGACACCACGGGAGCGTTGACTCGGACCTTCTTCAGTCAGAACTCTCGGCACACGTCTCGCGCAGATTTTCTGCATGAGCAACTTTTCCATAACAATGCGTTGCACTGTTTTCCAGGATAAGTCCAGAGCTTTTGCTACTTGGTAGAGACTCAAACACCTATGCGTGCTCAAAAATAAAAATTCACACACTCGTGGTACATTCATGTCAGTACGGGCCGAGGAGGGGCTTCCAGGCTGCGGTTCGTAAGTCACCACTTCTCGGCCTTACGAAAGATCTTGTGCCACTTTTCTACTTGCAAATAGGACAGACATTCAGTCCCAAACGACTGTTGAAGCATTGCAAAAATTTGAAAAGGAAACTGGAAGCAAAATTTGATGTTTTTTAGTTGTTCTGATAAACTTTCCATATCGCCGTGTTACGCACCACCGTATAGGGGTTACTGTCAAAGCTGATGGTACCGCTCCGAAAGCTGGGAGGCAACTGACCTGCATTGCACTGTAAAGCCAACAACCCCCAACACCGTCGCTGTTAAGCGGAGCGAGCTGCAGGGTGTGCATGCGTCAGTATAACGTGAGGCTCATTACTTTTGGATCGTACCATGTATACTTATTCTTTATTGATATTAAGTTCTATAGTAAAAAATGCAAAACATTTTTACTGTACTGTATACATTTTTACTGTTTGTAGAAAGTATTATGCATCAATTGAGCTAAGTTTTTGAGGAAAAAATTTTTACCTCATTTGTCCCTCATTTTAGCCTTTTTACGGTTTATAAGCTATTTTTATTACTCGCGGCACTTGGGTCACCCAATTCTGCGAATAATCGGGAGTTTACAGGGGACGGGGCAAGGGGTGCAAAGTCAATGTAAATAACACCAAAAAACTGCAAAAACCACGCCCACTTTGATTTTCCAAATCCAGAGGTACAATTGACATGCCTATACTAGAGTATCATAAAAGAAGAAAATAAAGAAGATTCAGTGTGCGAAAAGAACTTCGGAACATCAAAAATTTCAGAAATCATTTATCATGTAACAATTACAATAACTTTGGAGCACATAAAATGAGCTGTAACAAAAATGTTAAACTTTGTAGTTCAAATTAATCTTACATAACATTATTAAAAATATAAACGATATATGATTAGTTTTTTTAAGCATTTATTCTGCTTACAGTAAACTTTCGCAGGAGCGCTTCAAAATTTATTATACTTCAGATTTTTTACGTGGATCAATTTGTCATATGCATCAACTTGCAACTAAGGCTGCGGAGTCTGAGAGAAAATGATCGACTCCGACTCCTAGAATTTTAGAGCCTTCGACTCCAACTCTGACTCCTTTAACTCAAAACCAGTCCGACTCCAACTTCGACTCTGACTCCTCGACACTGGTAGAACTGCGAACTCTGAGGGAAAATGGCCGACTCCGACTCTTGGAGTTTTAAAAGTCTTCGACTCCCAACTCCGACTCTGACTCCTTTACCACTCATTCCGACTCCGACTGAGCAGCCGTGCTTGTAAGAGGTTTAGTTGAAATGCAGATAGAGTTAACTAAATAATTATTTGGTTTGCAACTTGCTGAGCAATATAATGCAAAGGGCTCTATTTTTTGTTCTTTACTAGAAGGATTTCGCTGTTGCAATAATGAAGGATATTAAGTCATCCAGTACACTCTAGTCCAATTAAGTGAGGATGCAACAAGAGTCTTCAGCGAAGAAAAAATGAGGAACATGAGAATGAAGGGAAGGAGAGAGTGAGAGACATCCATGTCTAATAAGAATGACAGCGTATTCATTTTATGTGATCAAGCCATAAATTGCATGATCAGCATTACGGATGTAGTAAACGAAGAGCTATTTAACAGATGACACAATTTGCTTTCTTTTTTGGTTTATTGTAAGGAGTAAAAGTGGTATTGTACGAGTAATACATTAAATATTTCCCTATCAGATTTTAACCTAAGATTCCATTTGAATTACCCTTAAATCAATTTCAAAAAAAAATAAAGCGCCTATCTGAACGTACGTAAGTACTTGAGAGCGTTGGTGGACTGTCCATAAATGATTGTCACATCTTTTTTAAACGTAATTGAACCCTGTAGCAAAGTGTCACACTTCAGCTTACCCCCTTCCCTCCCCTTGCCACATGTCACCTTTATTTTTATAAGCATTTTGTTACGAAAAATGATGTCATTTTTACCAAATGTATGACGACATACTTCTTTTTACCTCAACTTTTTACAGCATAACATCTTGCAGTAGACAAAGATTGTCATCAGTGTCCACGACACAATTAAACATTAACCTTTTGACTCATGAACAT
Organism: Uloborus diversus; assembly: GCF_026930045.1. Taxonomy (NCBI): domain Eukaryota; kingdom Metazoa; phylum Arthropoda; class Arachnida; order Araneae; family Uloboridae; genus Uloborus; species Uloborus diversus. The sequence goes on from NC_072739.1 coordinate 37,621,139, forward strand.
CAATCAACTGTTGATAATTCATTCATTTATAGTACAATGTTTATAAATATGCTTTTTTTAAAAAAAATTCACTATTATTTTTAATATTGTACTCTTGATATTTAATTTTATACAAGTGTTTCGAATGAATTTGCATTCAAAAATGTTGTACCGAACTACGTCACTCATTATTTAAATGGCTGCAATTTAATCAGATTTTGTGTCAAAGCCAACTAGACTAATTGCCTTTTCGTTGAATAATTTTACACTCGCCTTCGCCAATAATGTCATTTCAAATTTCCATTCTGTTTCGGAGTTTCAAAATCTGTCAAGGTAATGCGATTTCAACAATGGTTTATATAAACTTTTCTAATTTCATAGAACTTTGTTTTCTACTTTGAAATAAACAATGAAAGAAACCATTGTGAGGCCCATAAACTTCAATTTTGTTCGTCGTAAGAGTCAAAGAGTGAGAGTTGAAAGAGATATTCAAAGTTGAAATTTTTCAATTTCATCAGCAAACGACTATAATCTTTTGATTTTCTAATTGCATTAAAATACGTTTTTTGATTAGCTAATTTTAATGACTATTTCATAAGTTTTCTTCTCTGTTGTAATGCTCACGTTTTGCTGCCGCTTTTTAATTATTACCAAAAACAATAAAAAATAATAGTAAATGTAAAGTTAACATACTCCTGCTTTTGACTTGTCGCGAAAAGTAATGAAAAAAAATAATAATAATTATATAGTTAGTTTTGTTATTAAGTTTAAAAAAGTAATTTCAAAGCTGAACCAAAGCAAGCATATATATTTGGATTTTGAGCTTTTTAAACTTTCAAAATAATACAGGTTTTCGAAGATTTCTCTGACTTAAATCAAGTCATCAGTTCAAAAAGGCTTTTAAAAGCTTTTTTTTTTTTTACTCGAGAAATTTGCAATATTTAGAGCAGATCAATAATAAAAATAAGTTATTCTCTCTTTATGAGCAATACAAAAGTAAAAATCCTTTTTTTATTATTTACTAGCCGCTTTCGGCGACCAGCTGGTCCGCCTTTTTGCGCCAGGGTTGCCGCCTTCGGCGGCTGCTTGGACAATTTAGTGACGGTATTAATCAATGTTTTTCTTTATGTATCAATATTATCATTCGCCTTTTTACGCCAATGTTGCCGCCTTCGGCGGCTGCTTAAATAAATTTCGTGGCAGTATCAATCAATCTATATCTATCTATAACATTAGTAGTTTGAATAAAATATTTTCTTGATATATCTCCAGTTCCGTCGTTAGGAATTATACTTTCAAATCGTAGTAGCGGGGGGGGGGGCTTTGAAACCCCCCTCCACCCCCACCCCCCGTTGTTTTTCTTTCAATAACGGGCCTGTCTGTCTCTCGGTGTCTATCGACCTGTAGATTTATCATTCTCCAGATCCATGCAAATTTACCTCTTGATGGCAATTTCTATCTCTATTTATTTTTATCTAACCTCCAACCTTATTCCCTAAAAAAAAGAAAATCATGCAAAAAAAAACGCGCTTACTTATTTTTTAAAATAGCACAAAAAATGGTATCTCTGTGGTACCTGCAGTTTGCAAAAGTATGACTTGGACTAAAATGATCCCGTCCCGATGCGGTCCGTCTGATAAACCAAAATCGAATGTTTAGAAAAACCAGCGATATTACCTTGGAAAAACGTCCTGGGGGGGGGGGGAGGAGAGGCACAAAAGGCATACTCTTCATGCAAATTTTGTCGGAAAATAACAAGAAACATTTCCACTTTTATGTGAAAGCATTGTTTTTTCAAAGTCATGGTGTGTGAGGGAGGGGGGGGGGCTATTGATCCCCCGTTGAAGTTCCTCTATTTCTTACTGTCCATCTACTGTATCCACCTCTATATTTGTCCACCTTTCTTTCTCTCTATCTATCTATCTATACGATCCAAGCATATCTACCTCTGATAGTAATTAACAATCCTTTATATGTAAAAAAAAAAAACATTTTTTGCCCACTTAATATCATCTCTCTATCTACCAAACACAACCACCAATCCCTACAAAAATCATGCTAAAAAACCGCGGGCTTTATTTATTTACTTAAAATTACACGTAAAAAAAGGTTCTATGTTCCCTGTAGTGTCCAAAAAGCAGCGCTTGCAAAAGTTTTAAAAAAATCACCGCTTTTATTGAATTAAAATGCGCAAAAATATTTGACCAAAAATAAATGTAGCAAACAGTCCAGAAAAAAAAAAGTTGGAAAAATAAAGAATCTCTGAACGTTAAAAAAAAAAAAAAAAAGTGAAGAGAAAGCAAACGATTTCAGTTAGGTCACGTGATGAGGAAGTGCGGAACTTAGCCGGCAATGCTTAAAGGTCGCGTCGTGTTCTGCATTTAAAAAATTGCAAAAAAAAAAAAACTTTTGCGTATTTTTAAAAACTTTTTTCTTCTGAAGGGGGCGGAATGTTTTTACTATTACCAACTAAAATTTTGGAATTGAGGGCGCAATACTTTTTGCAGGATGGGTTTCGAAAAAAACTAAACCCAGAAAAAAATGCGAAATAAAGGTTTTTTCAAAAATTTATAAAAAATACAAAAATTGCTCTATCTTCAAAATTTTTTCCTTCATCCTATTTAAAATTAAATTTTCTACACTATAGTACAAAAAATATTTGTGTGGTGCGATTGGTTCGGGGTCTGTGAGGTAAAAAGTACTAAAAAGTGCAAAAAAAAACGCATAAAACATTAAATAACGTTTTTTCTAATTAAAATATCAAAAATCGAAGCCCGAGGTGCACATCTTCAGCAAAAACTGCACCAGTATACCAAATTTCATTTTTCTAGGTCTTACCGTTTTCCCGGGATGCGCGCCACACACACACACACACACACACACACACACATACACACACACACACAAACATCTTATTTTATTATATGTATAGATTTACTAATTTTTATTATTTTGAAATAAGGATAGGCAATGCGGAAAGTTATTAAATTTGGAATGGCAACAACCCATCTACGCTCCCTACCATGAACTCGAATCAACCGTTCAGTCGCCACCGAACAACTGTCAATGAACTAACGTAAAATTTCCATGCTTTAATGTTACGATAGTCACCTCCTTTTGATGGGGCTTATGCTCTTCATTTTCGGATTATGCTATTAAAGTGCACTGTATACGCATTTAAACTAACAGTTGTAAATTAAAATGTTTTTTCTAACCTTCAATAAGTGTCTGTCGATCTTTGAATTTAATGTGACAAGTTTAACTCTTGCTCCATTTTCAGTCAGCAACAGGTAAGTATATTTTAAATTTCAAAACGTTATCCTTCAAATACATTTCTAAGCAAAAAGTCTTATATATATATATATATATATATATATATATATATATATATATATATATATATATATATATATATATATATATATATATATATATATACTAGATCATTTCTAAATGCTTAGTTCGCACTAAAAGGTATGAAAAAAAAAATAAAGAAAAAGAAAAATCAGTACCTATATGATTTCTTACATGCAACACTCAAAATTTGCTATTAAAAATATACATTAATATCGTTATAGTATTTAGGTTAATGCTAAAGCAGGCAATAAAAATTAAATTAACAAATTGAGAGAAGTAGGAGGCTGCTTTAGAATTTACCTGAATTATAAAAATATGTATTAAGATTAACTGCAAGTTTGAGTTTTGTAATCAAGAAATCATATAATACTTATTTTCTTTCATGCTTTTTAGTACGAATCAAGCTCAAAGAAATAATCCTTAGAATTAAAAAAAATAATAAATAAAACATGTTTTAAATATAGTTTTTTATTTCGGGACATTGTTACAAAGAGTGATATGGAAGTGGACGCATCCCTGCTTTTTTAACAAAAATGTTTGTTACAGTTGAATGCTTATTATACACAGTTATCTTGAAGTCTTAAGAGTCATAAACGTCGGCAGAACACCACTCATGTCGGAACACAGTTAATTTCTGAGTCACGTTCTCTCAAATGTTTTACTGAACATTTGAGGTTTATAGATGTTTTCTCGCAGCTCCATATTTTTATTTCACAATATTCCAAGATATGGTATGTTATTAGCCTGGGGATTGGCGAGCGAAGTGAGCAGGAGGAAACCATCTAGTGACTCATTTATATCTCGCCGTCGTTACATTCATCATAACGTTAATGTTTTCAATTGTGTTTCATCAAAACTTCTTTTCACATTCCTTTTCTTTCATTTTTTAATTCGCTATTCCATATAGCCTGTCAATTTTATACTGTTCTCCAAGTAACTATATTTCGATTTTAGCATTAAATTAAATAAATGGGGGGGGGGGGGGGACAGTATATTTGACAAGGCACAAATATTCAGTTTGTTTAAGGTTGCATCAGCTCCGATTTGAATTGTTAAATAAATTACATCCACAGAAAAATTCAAATAAAAGTTGAAATCTATGCTACCTGCAGAACTTCTATTTTCAAGATAGTTTTAAAGAAAAAAAAAAAACTTTTTTTTAGTTTTTATGCAAACTTTATTATTGTTTAAAGAAATATTGCAAAGTTAATTCGCACTAAATTGCAGTGAATTGCATGCAGATTTCTGCAGTTTTGTATGAATTATCAATTGTTGTAACCTCCTTTTACTTTCCTGTATTGTGAGGCTCTGAGAAGTTGAGTTCCGACTAGGACAATGTTTACCTCTGTTTCGGTAAATAGGAAGTGGTACTTGGCGCTAAGTTGAGTTGGGAAACTTTCTTAGTAGTTTTTCAAAAACATTCCAACTAAAATCCGAGCCAATAACGGGTCTATTTTTTTTAATAAACTCACCTAAAACACGTAAACATAGTCAAGGTCACAGATCAACAAACCAAAGCTGCACTATACAAAGGTATTTATTTACTTGTAATTAATTTTGCTGTTGTTTTTCCCCCCTCAGATTACATCTCTTCCTTATAACATAAAGTTTCCACAGACGAAATAAAAAATAATAAAACTTCTTTTCAAGCCTCGAAAAGTTATTTTTTCGAAAATACGCAAGATTTACGCACAGAGTATTCAAGTAAAACTCAATTCAAAAACACTTTATACTGTGTTTGTCGGACATCTTTTTGTTGTTGGTTCTCTCTCAGTGTTGATGACAATGCTACTCTTTCATCATGAAATATTATGGTTCCGTTTTGTAATTGCCATTTGTATTCATTTAAAGAATTGTACAGCTCGTTTCTAAGAATTTTATTTACAGTTCTGTCCTTTTTAGAAAATTAAGTTTCCAAACCCATTGTCCGTTTATTGAAAAACTTTTAAATCAATATCGATCATTTTTTGCGCACCATATCATACGCCAGTTTAAAAATCATTTTTTCCCTAGATACGCCATAGCAAAACGCGTATATTAACGATTGCTTTGCACTAAATTGTTATTGTTTCAAGAAATGAAAATACTAAACTAAGGCAGTGGCGTAGCTATGGGGGGGGGGGGGTCACCTGAAGTGGAGAGGCAAGTTTTTGAAAAATATGAAGCTAAAATGCATTTTTAAAACTACAAATTATAATTTTTCCGGGGGGGGGAGGGTAAACCCTTGGACCCACCACATTTATTTGTTTTTTGTACTTTAGCTCACTTAAACTTTGTTTACACGAATGTAGTTGTTAATGAAAATTGCATGAATTTCATGTTTACAAAAAATTTTATCATATTTTCTTTTGCGTTTGTAGGGGGGGGGGGGGGTTGGAGTGACACAATAAGCTATCGCCCCGGGTGTCATCCATGTTAGGTACGCCACTAACTGAGGAATATTTTAAAGTAGCACTAAATTCTAGCTAAGCGGGGACATAAGGGTATAAATGTGAGAACAGTAAAGTATGTTCAATAAAATTTCTAAAACTTCTTTTGGGGTCATAATTCAGGCAAAAATGAAGGGGGAAATGTTCAAACGAAACACTTAAGTATATTTTCCTAAAAAAAAAAATTACTAAGACCACTACAATGTTACACAAAATAAAAAGAGTTCTTTTTCAGCTTAAAACATTTATTCTACGAAAGATTTATGGCTGGCTGCAGAGTAAATATTTTGAAGATTTACAGAGAAGAGCATTTTTCTTCTTTATATAATACTCGCGTTCATCTCACATTTCTTTCTTATAGAATAGGTTTTTCTTGTAGCAAACTGCAGTTCATCTGGAATCATGAAGGTTTTCATCTATTTACCTTTAAATTGATTATAGAGCATAATTAAACCTAGTACTTCCCTGGACAAGTAAAACGGCAGTGCATAAATATTTCGTTTTTTTTTTTTTTTTTTTTTTTTTTTGAGCAACCACGATTGCTTATTGTCCTCACTTGACCGTCTTTGAGGTCCGTGCCTTTTTCAGCTTGGACCAAGGGCCTCAGCAGCACCACCGCCCACCGGCCTCTGCAGGCGGCGCAGCTGCTCCGGTCCTGAGCTATCTGCTTCTCCTGGTCTGAGGCGTCCATGTCCTACACACACGCACGATCACACACACATACACTCACACATGCCTACGTGCAGACACACAGGTCTACGCACACACACAAGCCTACACACTTACACACACAACTATGCACACGTAACCGCCCAGGAGGAGAAGCAGGCTTGGGGGGAGAGGAGCCGTTTCTAGAAACAATAACTCCAATGAGTAGGGTCCTGTCGCAGTTCGTGATTGCGAAAAACATAATTTGAATTCAAAGTTTCAGAATTCAAATTATTTTTCTTTTTTTTTTTTTTTTTTTTTTTTTTTTTTTTTTTTTTTTTTTTTTTTTTTGAGCAATTGCGATTGGTTATTGCTCTCATTTGACCCGCTTTGAGGTCCGGTTCCTTTTTCAGCTTAGACCAGCGGCCTCTGCAGGCGCGGCTCCTCTGGTCCTGAGCAATGTTCCCCGGAACCCACTTCTCATGGACGGTGGTGTCCCATGTCCTACACACACGCACGATCACACACTCACACATATACACTCACGCATACACACGGGTCTATGCACGCACACAAGCCTACACACACAGAAGCCTACACACACACAAACCTATACACATGTAACCGCCCAGGAAGAGGAGCAGACTTGGATGACAGGAGCCGTTTCTCGAAATTAACCCCATTGAGTAGTAGGGTCTTGTTGCAACGCGTGATTCCAAAACACATAATTTGAATCCAAAATTTCAGAATTCAATTTTTTTCTTCTTTTCTTTCTTTCTTTCTTTCCCTTTTTTTTTTTTTTTTTTTTTTTTGGCATGTTTGACATCTATTTTACTTCATTTTTCGTGTCCGAACCTGCTTATTTCACTGAAAATAAAACATGAAAAAAAAATTTAAAATTTAAATACTTTATGATTGTTTATGGGAAATGAAACGTTCATCACGCTTTTTCAAATATCTTGAAAACTCATTTTTGTGGATACTGCCCTGTAGAATAACTGTACTGCTGGATACCACTAGATCTGCATTAAAATTGTTTTTCATGCAAATAAGCTGCGTTCAATACCACCCTTTACTTATTTCCTCGCTGATGTTTCTTAATAATTGTTTTTGATAATTTTACTTTCATAACTCATTTAATATTCATGAGTTTTGAAAAAAGCTGTTTATTAATCAACCGATTTTCGGAGTTGGTATTGAATAAATAATTAATGATTTTTAATAACTTTTTTACCGAAACTGGAAATTAAAACTTAATTAAGATTTTCTTTTTTTGGGGGAGAGGGGGGCTTTTACAGCATTTTCATTGTTTTTTCGATTTGCAATAACAAGATAGTTTACAGTGAAACCTGTGTAAGTTGACCACTTGCAGTGCAGTACTTTGGTGGTCAACTCATAAAGGGGGTAATGATTTTTTTTTTTTTTTGTCATTTCTTGCACCATGTATTCATTTTTTGACTAATTGACACTTACTCTTTCCGTTCAACTCACTTTCATTGCTTAACATTACTTTGAAACAATAATTTAAAATGTTATTCAAATATTTTAGGAGGTTATTTTCTCAGAATGAAGTATCATGTGTCATGTAAATTTAAAATTTCAGTAAATTGATCAAAAAAAAAATCATTGTTTATAAAAAGTTGTTTGATATTAATAGTTCCTAAAAATTCATAGCTAATCAAAAATAACAAATTTTTCGCTTTTTTTTTCTCATATACATTTAAAACCATGATGATCTACTTTTCAACAAAATAACTCCTTATTGAAATTTCTTGCACTAATTAGACACTAGTTTTGGAAATTCCATATGTGTCAGCTAATTTTCTCTGGAATTCTCCCTTTCAATTAATTTTAATATCTGGAAAAGATACTTTGAACTTTTCTACTGACACATGTTTTCATTGAACAGAGTACAAAAGGTAATCTCAAATAGAACAACAAAGAAAAACAATTTTTTAGAATAAAAGGGTTCTTAGTAGTTTTTCAATGTGGGGGGGGTTAAACTTAAAAGGAGGTTTAGTTATGCTGCTGTTTTATTTAGCTGCGGTAAAATGCTGGTCTGGCATCAAAAATATTCTTGGAAAGATAAAGGAAAAATAATAAAATAAAATAATTTGCTAAATTAAGTTTTAAAAAATAAACCAAGTGGTCAACTTACAAAGGGTTTTTTACAATACTCCAAACCAAATTTGGGGTACATTAGTGGTCAAGATAGACAGGTGGTCAAGATAGAAAGGCGGTCATGTTACAGAGGTTTTCCTTCATTATATAAGATAGGACTAATTCCGTTCCTGACAAAAGCGGTCAACATAGACAGGTGGTCAACTTACAAAGGTAGTCAACTTTACAGGTTTTACTGTATTATGATTCAACATATACGCACACAAAAACTCTTTATTCTTTTTTTCATGCGTTGAACACAAAACGTTTGTGCGTGTGTGTGTTTCGCAGAATATTTTTTCACCTTCTTATTCGCAGTTCTAGATCTTGAGCACGCTACCTCGCGGTTATTCAACAAATTAGCCGAAGAGGTAAAATATTTCAATTTTGTACTGATAAGGCAGGTTTCTGAATTGACAACTGGCCAGTTCACCTATTTCAACCGACTTCAGCACCGCCTTTTTATGTGTCAATGTTTTGCATTTTTGTTATTCATTATTCTTATTTTTTATTGTACAAGCTTGCTTAAAATAAAGCACAAAAAAAAAAAAAGTCAAATTCCAACATTTCCCTATTGCTAGTGCGCCATTTCACAGCATTTCGAACAAATCTAGAGTCCGTAACATGGCACTTTTTTTGCCGTAACTATTAAAATTACGGTTTGATTCGCAAATTGTTTAAATTTGAGTTTGTGTGTTGGTAGGGCAAACAAAATAAAACAATGTGCTAACTACACCGTTAATTAAAAAGTTATGGCAAAAAAAGTCATGTTACATAATTGTCCACAATACCGTAAAACTACAATAGAATGGATTCTCAAACACGTTTCATCAAACATCGTAAAAGCACATTGTGGTGATAATTTTCGTGAATTTGAAGAAACCTGCAATTTCTAGGATTCTATATGAACAGAATTACACTCTCAAAAAACATTTCTTGAGGCTTATGCTTTCACGGTTAAGCCGGGGTCTGGAAAGTAAAAAAATAAAAAATAAAAACTCGCGAAAATAAGTATACTATTGCAAGTATCTTATACACTCATTTCTGCTAATATTTCTCTCTCCCATCCATGGCAGAATGGTTTTTTTTTTTGGATTGCGAATACCCTGCTACGCTTATCAGGGAGAAAATACCCTGCTAAACCACTGGGAAAATATCTGAGCCCCCACCCCCCTTGCAATTTTTGCATATGGGCGCCCTTAGCTCTGATAAATTGTTTGCACTCTCAGCTTCAATGAGATGACGTCTGCCTCCAGCTCGGTCATTCAATAATCCAAAGTGAACGAAGACTGCAGTCTCTGGATGTAACAATCGGGCTGTCTGATATATTGCATGCAACCTTTAATCTTTTTTGAAGAGCTCAGAAGTTTCCCCAATAAAAGCCAATCACGTTTCTAGATTAAATCAGGGACTTTCTAAGAAGAACCTAGATAATTTTATACTAGTTGCTTAGCACCATCCTGATTTACCAGGAATGCTCCTGAAGCAAGTATGGACGAAGCTACGGCATAATTGCAAGCGAATACCGAACAGCTAATTTGCAGTTCTGGCAAAGTTACAGCATCCAGAGACTTCTATTTCTCCCTTTTTCGAAGCACAGTCAATCTGAAAGGGCTGTAAAGGTGACGAAGGCAAAACATTTAGAAGCTGAATATATTTTCACACTGGTTGCTAAAAACGTTTTATAACAGTGAAAAATACAGCCACAACAGTGTATTCATGAAACTTATAGCCATTCAGAAAACTGTTTCGTAAAAATACTTGTTTTTCATAGGAAACAGGTGTTAACCCGTGATATCCTGGAACATTGCCCGAAAATAATTATGACGTTTAGGAATTTTTTCTTACGGTGTAAAATTATTGTAGCAAAATAAAAATATAAAGCCCGTTTAAGTAAAATGAATAGAACAATCGATTTAAATATTAAAAAAAAGAAGAAAATGCAAAAGTATCTATATTAATAAAACAAAATAGAACGATTCATCGCTTCTTTCGAACAAAATTGCTCTATAAAATCCAAAAATATATTTAGGATATCACTTTAGAGCTGCTGTCAGTTCAAGTTTTTCTAAAATATGTCAGAAAAATAATACATATCTTGAAGTGAAATATTTTCATTGCATTGCTGAAGAAAATGGAACAGTTGAAAACAAAGTGTTTCATGTGTGAGATGTATTTCCTTTCTATAAAGTACGGCTGATTCTTTCTGAAATGTGATATTCTACAGAAACGTTTCCTCAATATATATGCTCCTATTTTCTTGACAGAAGTTTAAAACTCTGGATGTTTTTATATTTTCTTTGCCCATATTTGTAATTTCGCAAGAAAATAATAGGAAAACGTTGAATAGTGCATGAAGTTTGTTCTGTATAAGTTTACTGCTCTGTCATTTATTTCGGTAAATATTTTTTACATCTGTATGAAATGGCCTTCCTCATTGAAAAATACCACTTTGATAATAAAACTGAAACATCGGGAACGAAGAAAAAAAGAAAGAAAGAAGGGAAAAAGAAAAAAACACCCTAAACTTGGGAGTTTTGAAATATTTTTAACAGTAATAATACATTTGATTGAAAATGATCTTCCCAACTGAATCGTGTTCTTTTAATGTAAAACTGAAAGAAAGAAACGAAAAATGTAGAAGGAACAAAAAAAGAAAAGGGAGAAAGGAAGGAAAGAAGAAAAGAAGGGAAAAGAAAGTGCGAAGAAGGAAAAGAAAAGAAATTAAGCTCATGGGATTTTCTAATCATCTTAAGCAGTCATTTTACATTTGAAGGAAAATGGTCTTTCCCATTGAATAGTATCACTTTGAATATGAAACTAAAGTGCAAGGAACAAAAAAAAAAAAAAAAAAAAAAAAAGAGAGAAATGTAGAAAGGAAAGATAGAAGAAAAGAAGGAAAAAAGAAGGAAAGAGAAAGGACAAGGAAGGAAAAGGAAATAAACTAAGCCCATGGGATTTTCCTATCATCTTAAGCAGTCATTTTACATTTGAAGGAAAATGCTCTTTCCCATTGAATAGTATCACTTTGAATATGAAACTAAAGTGCAAGGAACAAAAAATAAATAAAAGAGAGAGAGAGAGAGAGAAATGTAGAAAGGAAGGAAAAAAGAAAAGAAGGAAAAAAGAAAGGAAAAGAAAGGACAAAGAAGGAAAAGAAAAGAAACTAAGCCCATGGGATTTTCCAATCATCTTAAGCAGTCATTTTACATTTGAAGGAAAATGATCTTTCCCACTGAATAGTATTACTTTGAAAACGAAACTAAAGCATTAGATCAAAGAGAGAGAGAGAGAGAAATAAAGAAAGAAAAGGTTAAAACCCAAAAAATAAGATCTTCAAATAATATTTAAGCTGCTTTATTAAGCTTCTCACAAATATTACTGATGTTCTTTTTTCAATACTTTGAACTAACCACTGAACTGTTTCGTTTTTTTTTTTGGTCATATTGTACCCGTAAGTAAGCATATTTTTGATAAATAATTTCTTGTTTACATTATTTACTGTAATAGCTCAAAAAATGAATAAATAAAATAAATAAATAAATAAATAAATAAAATGATTGCGCTCAGACAAATCAGAACAAGACCAAATCACGACACCCGAAAGCAGTACGGGCAAAAAAAAAAATTAAGTCGTTAATTTAATATTTACACATTTATTTCAAATACATTCATTAATTAAGGAAATAAATATAATTCGCTGTTTGCTTCAAAATTGTCAGAGGAGTTTAAAAAAAAAATGAGAAAAGTCATAAACTGAAAGTAATCTTCTCTTAGAAGTATCTTTTTCGTAATTGAGTGCAGCTTATAAATTGAATTAATTTTTATAGGATTGTTGGATAAAATGTCCATTTTGCACAACCATAAGTTTGACTGTCGGAGATCCTGACTATTGTGAATTTGGTTAAAAGGAAATGAAATGATTTTAATCGAAATCGCTATTTTTAATTAATTTGTCTATTTATTTTCTGATGCTGATGTTTATGAAGCGAATTTAAAAAATGCTGAAATTAAAGTCGAAAATTAGCTGGCTGGTAGTGTCATGGTTAGGCGCTGGCTTTCTACGCCTGTGGACTCAGGTTCAGACCTGGGGAGGCCAGTCGGTGGATTTTTCGAGATGCAGAAAATCATCAGCGCCCATGTCGTATGACTATGCAGCATGTAAAAGATCCCTTGGGTATTCGTTTGGCTTAGAATTCCCTCGACAAAATTAAAATTCCTAGTGCAAATTTCGTATCAAAGAGAACCCAGGTGCCTCCATCTGGTGGAAACAGGGCGTCCAAATTGTCCATGCCATTGACTTCCGCGCCTTAATAGTGGCACATGAAAGACTAGATGCCGTATCGGGGGATCGCACTACGTCTGCTAAAGGCTAAATCGCCTAAAAGCGAAGCCCTCATTAGACGAAAAAGTCGAAAACTATCAACTCTCTACCGCGCTCGCGGGAAAGATAGACTAAAGATAAACAAAAAGTTGGCCAGAAGGATTGCCACTATGACCAATTTGAAGGGTTTTATCCGGAATAAAAAAAAAGTTAACGAATAGTATTAGCATTCACCGTCTGATTGGCACTCGTTTGCACTTTTCCAAGCCAAACGCGTAATTTATGTCGCCAAATGGCGCATTTCTTTAATAACATCTTGTCAATCTTTTAAATGAACGCAGAATAGGTGATAACAAAGTGCCATTCCTAAAGCTCGAAACGCAATACAACGGCGATGCCAATTGAGCAACAGCTGTACACCAGATTGAACACGTTCTCAAAATGTTTAGATGCTGATGGCGATAACTTTAATGACTCACGTCAATCCATTAGAGTGACCCGAAAGTAATGCGGATTTTTTTCAAACAAATAAATTTTTCACAATATTTATTTTTAGCAATTTTGTTAATATACTCTTTATTAAATTTTTTGTCACCTAAGTTTGCTGTCGCATACAGACCGGGATAAACGTAAATCAAATGGGGCAACGTCAGGTGTGTTCATTCCAGCAATTGTCAACAAAAAGGCTTCTTTCTGAAACATGAGTATGCCAACTACACTGCTCAAACCATAGCCTGAGGGGAAAAAATCCATTGCGGCGGGTTGCCTCACCCACCATATTCACCAGACATTGCTCCATCTGATTTCCTTTTTTATTTTCACTATATGGCAAAAAATTTGAACATTTGACTGATGTTCGAAATGCCATCTCCAGAAATATTGCTGCTAAGATTAAGGATTTTACTGATCGTGAATTGAAAATTTTCACATTGCATAGAAAAACCAAAAAGTGGAAAATAACAAGGGTAATTTAATCATTGATTGAAAATGAAAACTTGTTAAAAAAATTTTGTTTGAATAAAACGGCATCATTTTCTGGTCTCCCTTATATATTTGTTTATTTTATTAATATTATATTCGATTTCTGTTCAACACTGAAAAATATCAGCTACTGTGCCTAGTTTTTGCCAGTAAAACATGAGGCAAAAAACACGGAAGCTCAAAAAAATCCTGAAATCAATCTGGAATTTTTCTGAAGAATTCCGAAGTCTTCCCAATAATAGCTAGTCATGTTTCTGGAATAAACTAGGAACCTTCAGAGCAGGGCGGCATTTCACCATTTCATTTGGGGGGTCGAGTTTCTTAAATATGTATAACCCAAACCGAAGCCAAACACACATTAGCTAAAGAGAAGTTGTAATAAAATCGGTTTAGTATGAATAAAATTAGTGTTTAGAAACAATTAAAACTGATTCATTGACTAAAAAGTTATCATACAAAACATCTTGCTACTAAAGTTCTTATACCTTTTGGAAAAGTTATAATGCATGATTTTTGGAATTCGGAAGAGCAGGGAATCGTGTTACTAATCTGTCAGTGCCCAATGTCGTGCTGTTTTGCCAGTTCAGCTAAATGGAAAAGGTATTTTTTTCCCCTTTGTGCTTCGAAACTATTTCTCTAACCTCCTGAGACATAAAAAAATATTTCTCTACTAGCTGAGCTGATTGTAATAGTTAAAAAATAATTAAAGTAACACAAAGTTAGGTGGGAAAACACTTTTTATATCTTGCTCTTCAAAATCACCCAGGCTACTTCAAAAACTGTGAGAGGCTTAAACTTTCCATCATTGAATAATCTAGTTATGTTGGCGCTCTCAGCTTCAATGAGATGTCATCTGCCTCCAGCTCTGTTATTCACTATTCTAGACTGATGAGTCCATAACAAGGACGAAACTGCAGTCTGTGGATGTGAAAACCATTCTGTTGGTGTACTGCTTTTAATTTTTCTTGCCTCATGGTAAAAATTTTACTCACAGTTGAAACATTTTATTTTTCGTTTTCGAAATCTAATTCAAATAACCATAATCCCAGCCAACCATACAGAAAAATAATTATCATCAAATCTTGTGTTAATTTCATTCGAAACTGAATCTATCATTTCATACAAAATATTCAAAAATCAATGTTTGACTTCACATCATCATGTGGATTTTTATCACTCTTTTTTTTTTTCGCATCTTTAAAATTGGCTCGATGGAAGAATTTTTTTGAAAAATTTCACGATTGATTGAAATATACATCTATAAAAAAAAATCTATTTTCAGTTTCAATTGTAGCTTGAACTGTGGTGGTATGGTGCACAGAAAAATTGTAAATTGAACTGTGGTTTGAATAGTCGAGTAGCGGATTGAAGATATAGATTTTGATAGAGTAAAGCATTTTTCAAAAACCTTTTCCCGAAGCAAAATTTTTTTATAAAAATTCAAACAAAGTCATACATGCTAAAGGAAATGAGCTTTTTCACCATTGAAAGAATCGTTTTGCAATAATTATTCCAGTGGTCAAATCACTGCTTGAAGTAAGAAATGTTTTTATCATTATAACTCTTGAAGACCATCTTGTGTCACTCCGCAATTGCATAATTATAGAGCCCTATTTGGTTGATATGTCTTTTTTTATCCAATAATCACATGCATTTTTAAGAAGTTTCTATGAAAGCATTATAATGTATTGAGCAGCTGGAACGTATTTCTAGCAGAAGAAAGCGAAGAACACTCATTAAATAAATATACACTTAAAAAATAAGCGTAAAAGTGAATATAAAATATCAAGGAATTTTCTTGTGAAAATCATGCAGCCACACCACTTTTCACGAGCCTCTCATATTGGACATACCATAGTTACACTGGGCACACAAGTGTGAAATATTTAGCCTATATGAGGCAATGTCTTCTTTAGTTAAAATTAACCATGGTTCTCTATCAGTTTTCTATGTTTTGAAAAAGCCGAAAATACTTCATGAATTTTTAAGTCATCATCCAAATAACGAAAAACACTTTTTCTAGTCTGAGAATGTGTCGAGTTTCATCAAATAGTCGCAGAGAACCAGCGAGATTTCCTTTAATGAACATTGATTTCCGACTTACATAAATTCAATTCACCCATTTTCAATCATTCTGCTCAAAAAATTTGGGGGTGCAACCGCCCCCTCTTGACCCCCCTATTTGCCGCCCCTGCTTCAGAGAAAACTTGATGCGTTATAGTAATAGATTGGCCCCGTTCTGATTTACCAGGCAAGCTCACTAAACAAATATGGCCAAAGCTAAGGATAGTTTCCAGCAAATACCGAACAGCTAATATGTTTACATGAAATACACCACCAGCTCAGTCATTCCAGCCGAGGACTGCAGTTCCGTGCAGTTTCTAAGAGGTACAAGCGTCCCAAAGTTCAACACTCTCCCCCACTTTACCTCAAACGAACAATTCAAAAGAATTTCTGAAAAGTCTATTTATTTTCTTGCAGTTAGCTTTTCAGTAAGCTATAGGGCTGTAACTTACTGAAATGCTAGTATGTTTGTTGAATTACGTCATGAATAATGAACAATGAATTAATGAGTTATTGTCTAACATATAAATGTGTTTAAAAGACTACATTAGTTTTCACAAATAGAAAGACAGAAAATGAAATAAAAATGAATAAAATATTTACTTTGGAGACATGGAATTTTCTTTCTCTCACAAAATCATCAAGTATTAAAGATTACAAAAAACATGGCTGCTAAAAATAAGTTCTTAGAAATTAGCAGTGTCCCGAGGTACAAGCGTCTCAAGGTACAACACTCTCCCCTACTTTATCTCAAACGAACAATTCAGAAAACTTCTGAAAACTCTATTTTATTTATTTTCTCCCGACAGAGAAAGCAACGTTCATCGCCTCCATTCATCTTTAGTGCGTGCTACCAAAGATACAAGAGAAATGGCGGGTATCGCAAGAAAGAGACAATCAATTTCATAAAATTTTGACGGAAGGCATTCTATTCTTATAAAAAGAAGCACACTGGCCATAAAGTGTCAATATTTTTCGGGTGAGGCAATCGATTCAAAGGCAAGGCAATTGCTTATTATCGGTGATTCTCAAGGTAGGAGACTTTTTCAAAAAATAAAATTTTAAAATATTTTTACTAAAATGTTTGAAAAAAGAAAGTAGGATTTGATAATAAAGTATCCTGCATGCTTTGCCTGTTGTCAGCAGAGCTAAACATTAAATTGTCACTTAAAAAAAATAATAAATTTTCATTAGCTATTCGTTATTGACATGAACAGAAAAATCCATGCGAATCACGATTGTATTTATCCATGCTAATGAAAAATTTGAAGACTGGTTTACACTGTTACGCTTCACAGCAATTTGGAAAGAATCCCTCTCAATCAGGTCGAAACCGCATCCAAAAACACGTTTTACTCAGAGCTGCGGAATTGGAGTCGGAATGATTTTAGAGTAAAGGAATCGGAGTCGGGGAGTCGAAAGTTTAATGTTCCAAGAGTCGGAGTCTGTCATTTTCCCTCTAAGTCCACAGCTCTGGCAGTACTTGTGGAGTCGCAGTCGGAAAGATTTTTTGGTGAAGGAGTTGGAGTCGGACATTTTTCCTCCGACTCTCTGCAGTCCTGGTTTTATGTCCACCACCTTCACTGTACAAACTTACGGGTAACATCAACAACTTTATTATAATAAATTGCTTAATCACTTCATATTGTTCAGATTGTACATCTAGTTCATGGTATAAACCGTATGAATTTCATTTTAACTTGGAGGAACTTGAAGGGAAAATTTTGAATAGGTAGGCCGATTTACTTCAAAACCAGATCAATCCAAATTATCTTATCTTCAAATAATTAGACAATATTACTAATTGAAAAAATTAAGTCATACATTAAATGTTTTTCAAACTAAAAAAAAAAATCTCGAGAAAAACTAAATTGGGAGAGCGTGACATGGTTATTTCTCTGCTGTAAAATGTTTAAACATTGTTTGAGTTGGTTTGGATATTAAACCCTTAGTTAAAAATATGTAAGTTCTTGTACGGTTTTATAAAACATTATATTATTTTCGAAAACAAGTGATCCAATAAAAAAAGTCAAACATTAGTTATAAACAAGCTGATGTGTGCATCGCATAACTTCCTTTTACTCCAATTTAATATCATTTCCTCATTACTGGCAATTTTAATGTGATTCAATAGTTTACTCTCTAAATATCACCAACAGTGGCCAAATTAAAATTAGATTTTTAACACAATTGCCAAATTTGTCGCCAAGTTGGCGACAAAACTTGCCGGCCAAAAGACTGGCGATATATCGCCAAGTGTCCGGCAAATTATAACACCACTTGAGTTTACATCGAAATTAACAATGATTCCCCCCCCCCCAAAAAAAAGGGTCAAAAGGCCCCTTAGAAACACCCGAATGCAACCAAAAGGGGAGGTGCACAACTACACCCCACTAGGAGTCTACGTACCAAATTTCAACTTTCTAGGACATACCGTCCTTGAGTTATGCGACATACACACACACATACGCACATACATACGTACATACAGATGTCACGAGAAAATTCGTTGTAATTAACTCGGAAATTGTCAAAATGGATATTTCACATGTCTATACGTTCTTAGGCACTTATCCACGTGTGGTCGAGTGGAAAAAAAAACTCAACATTCATTCGGGGGTGAGTAAAATGGAAATTAACGTCGATTTTTGAGTGAAATTTTTTTCGCGAATACAATATTTCCTTTTTTGTAAAAGGAAGTAAAAATGCGGATCGTAAAGCGACAAAACTTGTGCTTTTTTTATTTGAAAAATTATAATTTATTTTCTAAGAAGCTCTGTGTCTTCCACTGATACCATCACCCAAACAAGGGAAATAAAGCCTTTAGAATATTCTAAACTTTATACGCACGTCAACTCAGAGTATCGTAACTATAAATTTTAGATATCACTCTCAAATATATTCTTTCAGTTAAAAAATACATTCCCTATTTAAAATTTATGGCATTTTAAAATTCAATTCTGAACCACCATAAAAATAAATTGCTTTTCTTCAGAAAGTGACGCAATTTCCACAAGGAAATAAATGATTTATTTTGTTCTGCTACAATGTATTTAAATAGTAGTAAACTATGCATTGTAAATTTTACAGAGGTTTAAATCAGAATTACGCTCTACTAGGTGAATTAATTTACGAGATCTGAACATGACGGCAGAACTTTACTGAGTTATAAAAAAATCGAAATGTTTAGCCTGCAAAACCTCTATTTTCACAACCGTTAGTCATAGGTTCATATTTCCAAATTGCAAAAATGGTCGAAATAACTGTATTAAATGCTTGAAGAAAAAAAAGAAACATTTAAAAAATTCAAAATCTAACTTTTATAAGATTCCCAAGTCTTTAGAATTTATTTAAGAAAATCACCAGTCGAAATAAACAGTACTAACGAAACAAATCGACATTGACGACCAAAATTCAAGGAGATATTCGAGTTCAAAATTTTGAGGGGCCGTGCTGAAAATGAGATGGGAACAAATTGCCCTGCCAGAAGAACACCGATTACCGTTAGTTAGCCAAAAAAGTATGTATTTATACATTCCATTGCTAATGAAAAATAAAGGGAAATGTTATTTTTATACGAAAAAACTCTTACAATTTTCATAACAATGATCAAATTTATTAAGCCGCTGTATATCCCCTGATAACTGGGGCTGTCAATGTGTCAAAAACTTTTTTTGCCTATAATAAATTTAAGACCTGTTTCGCATTCGTCAGTTGTTGATTTTGTATGCATGTAACTAAGACGCATACCCTATTTTGGAGCAAACTTGAGCCAGTGCTTCGCAGCTTTAGCATTGCTGCTGATGTTTACATTTCTTCAGAATATGTTAAATTGAGTCAAATGGGTGGTTGTTCGGCTGTTAATCGTGCAAACAGCTCCAAAAAAGGATTTCAGCTCTTCAGCTTTTCATCAGATGCAGAAAGAAAAAAGAAATGGATAATTAATAGCTGACGAAGTGACTGGTAGCCTGGAAATGGAGCTCGCTTGTGTGAGGTTAATATCGATTTATTTCTCATGATTTTACTATCATTACGCTATAAATGCTCTGTAATCTTTGCTAACATGTTGCAGTGTTCTACGGAATGTCTTTAGTCTGCATTTCCCTGTTGTGCGATAAGTACGCTTGCTCCTGCTTGCTCCAACATGGCGGATGCGTCGGCCTCTCCAGTTATAGGGGCTCTACATGTAACGTGTTAGAATTGCGTTTGCGATCACATATTCCTACAACTTATTGCTTTTTAAATGTTTTCTATCAACCAGTAAAGTTTTCCCATCTTGTTCATACTCACCTAAACGTGGAAAATACAAGAAAGGAAAAGAGTAACATTGAAAAAACCTTTAAAAATATAACACTGCCGTGTGCAGGTAAACGGCAGTATCTGCAGAAATGAGTTTTCGAGATATTTGAAGAAATATGTGTCGGATTCAATATTAACCATAGGGAAATCTTAGATCTAGAAGTTTTTTCCGCGTCTTTGTTTCAGCGGAAACAAAACAAACAGGCTTGTACATAAAAGCTAACGTACAACAGATGACAAAAATGCAGGAAAAAAATGAAAAATGAAAAATTTGCTGTGACTGGACTTTACCTGCACACGGCAGAATACACGAAGGCATGAAAATTGAACGGCAACTGCTGTAGCGTTAGTATTTTCAGATGCGTGCGGAGAAAGTTACACAATGTTCAGTTCTTTTTTATGGGGGGAGGAGGAGACTAGACCTAGGAGTCTAAAAAAAATCCTTTCCTAGTCAAAGAGAGAACCTGTGAGCAAATGAAATTGATTTCAAAAACGTGTCATCAACAAAGATAAAATAAAAAAAAAAAAAACTCAAAATAAGAGAGCTGAAACCTTTGGAAAGCAAAGAACACTACACTAAATACATACAAAAAGGCAAAACATAGAAAATCATAAAAGTGGGGAATCTGGAAAGCTACGTAACTAAATTATCTCTAACTATCTTGCTTTCGCGCACTGTAAGAAAATTCCGAAACGTTACCGACTATTTCCGTGGAACGTTTCAGGATTTCACGGGTTTGCATCTACTTCCTCGTAAAATCAAGTATCTTTGCAAAAAGGTTTCCTGGATTACTTCAAGTAGCACGAATGTAGACTACTCACTGGTGTGAAAAATACTTGTATTTATCACTTTAAAGATTGACTGAATGTATTTATGAAGTGTATCGTCTTTATTTCGATTACGGCCCGTCCAGATTGACTAAGCTCCCAATTAGAGCGAATAAGTCTCTGGATAACAACAGCTTCGCAAGACAATCATTACTGGCAAGAGAGATGCTTGGTTCATACCTGCAATTCTGCCACGGGTGCAGTGATGCTTCTGAAGACTTCTTAGTAACTGTGGAAGAATCAGATCAATTTCATTAAACCTGCCGAATTTCCCTAGATGGCAGACTTAAGGCCACTATATAAGGGAAGCTGATTCATCCGACATTTTGGTTCAAAACTTGTCGGGGGAAAAAATTAGTATTTGTACAAAAGCCTCCTTTTAGAAAACTGATACCCAAGCTTTAGATGGGTTGTCTGATTGATGTTTGATTATTTTATTCTGTAAATGAAGCATATTTAATTAATACAAATTAAAAACAAATAAGGTGCAAAAAATGAGGTTCATTACGGTAAACATTTTCCGATACATTTTTGATGAATTTTCTGAACTGAGTTATCTCTTTAGACTTTCCTTAAGTAACGTTTTACTCAACTTATCATCAATAGTTTAACGATATAGCAACCAGCAAGTATTATAACTTATTTATAAATACTAAAAAAAAAGGTTGGATCCAAAGCCGTCTTGGAATCAAAATGTCAGATATGTCGGCCTGTCCTTTTCAAGTGGGCAGACTGGCTTCAACCAGTGAGATCTCCATATTCTTCAGAAAAAGTCAAGGATAATTTCAGGAAGGTTACTGACTTTTAATGGAAAACGTTTCTAGTTTTTTTTTTCTCCCAAGATATGTTACTGGCAGAAATTGGGCACATCAGCTGTCCATTATTTTCCAGGAACGTTTCTGAATCGTTTTTACAGTGTGAACTTTTGATGAAAATACCGTCGTTCCTTTTTTTTCGAGTTGAAAAAAATGAGGAATTTTTGAGGTGGAGTGATTATATCAACTAATAAGTTTATAATTGCTTCAAAAGAACCGAAATAGAAGCTGAGAGGTACGGTTTATTGTTCCGTTTTGCTTCGATCTGAACTAATATAAATACATTATGAATTGTACTACTTCGCTGGGATTATGTAACATTCTTAAAGAATAAATTAAACACTTAAAAAGTAACTGGCCTCACTTAAAGTAAGAAGTAAAACCAGTTTTCTCCGCCCTGAGTCTTTCCTGAACTTCAGTTGAAAATACTGCCTTCCTCTTCTTTCGGATTTAAAAAAAAAATGAATGTTTGAGATGGAGGTCATTATCAACAGATAAACTTATAATTGCTTCAAAGGAATAAAAAGAGAAGTATAATTTGTTAATCCGTTTGACTTCATTCTGAGCAAATTTAAATGCATTCTGAATTGTACTACTTTGCTGGGATTATTTAATATTCTTAAAGAATAAATTAAACACTTAAAAAAAGTAACCGAGCTCACTTGAAGTAAGAACTCCCAGTGTTCCTCAGAGCAGTTCCCTTTGCTCTGAGTGTTTTCTAAACTTTAGTTTAAAACACTGCCTTCCCCTTCTTTCTAATCTAGAGAAAAATAATGTTTGAGAGGGAGATATTGTATCAACTGATAAATTTATAATTGCTTCAAAGGAACAAAAAGAGAAGTATAATTTGTTAATCCGTTTGACTTCATTCTGATCAAATTTAAACACATTATGAACTGTACCTCTATGCAATATTCTTGAAGAATAAATTAAACACTTAAAGAAAGTAACTGGGCTCACTTGAAGTAAGAAATAAAACCAATTTCTTGACATTTTTCAGCTCTGGGGCATTATTTTATGATCCAATTTAATGAAGATGCCTGTAGTTACCAAGTCCAATTATAACCAGCCGCTTGAACGAGTAAATGAGTTTCTTAGATAAAGAACAACATGTCACAAGGCGTGCGATCAATAAAATGAGCGAAAGCAGACGACTTTCACAGCCGGGGAAGTAGCGGGAAAATGAGCACCAAAAAAAAAGGCAGTGTAAACAATGGCAGAGGAATTTACAAAAAAAAAAGTGTTTTTTTTTTCTTTTTTTCAAAGCACTAAAAGCAAATAGAGGTTTGAAATTGAGTTTGTTTCTGACAAAGTAAAGTTTTTGCATTAAAAATTAAATGCTAGTCTGTCTTTTCAGATTTGTTTTTCATAGTACTCAAAATCTTACAAAAAGAACGGCAATAAATTGTACTATTTTAAAAGTTATACAAGAGGTACCCAAACTTTTCCGATTTGCGGCATCCTTTGAAGAACTAGAATTTTCCCAAGGCACCTTACTCTAGTTCTATTACACACATTTTATTGTTGCCATGGGCACTTTGTGGCACCCCTCACCTCTTCCTGTGGTACCCAGTTTGGGAACCCCTTCACTATACTGCATGAAACAGTCATTAAAAAAAAGTACCCCCCCCCCCAAAAAAAAAAAAAACGAAAGAAATCAATTACACGCTATGTAGTGAGAAAACAGCACAATTGTAATTTAAATAAAAATAGGAGAGACTAGGTACAGAGAGAGTTGATACAGAGATAAGTTGCTATAAAAGCTTTAGTTCTCAATTGCGCGTGAGTCCAGCGCAGAACTATCTGCCTTACGAAGAAGCAATCGACATGCACAGATTTGATTTACCTGCACGGGAGAGCTTGTCTTTATTTTGTCTGAGATTTATTCGTAAAATTATTTTTTTTATCCGCAAAAGTAAATTTTTTAACTATCAAAAAAGTGTCTTTCAACTATCAAGGGGTGCCCAACTTACGGTCCATGCGGCCCCCGTAGCTGACCCATGTGGCCCGCTCTTTTCTTCAAGGTTACAAAACGAAACCACAATTAGTCACAGTGCTACAAGTTTGAAGCCAAATGTTCAGATTTTGGTTTACGGAACACAGATTCAAACTTCGCCTTAACATATTAGTACCAAGTTATGATAACAGAAAGTTCCATTTTCCATGCTTTTTCTTTTCCGCAATGTAGGAAAAAAAGAAAAAAAAAAATATATATATATTGTATATATATATATATATATATATATATATGTGTGTGTGTGTGTGTGTGTGTGTTGTTCTTGTTTGACAGAGTTTCATTAATGTGGGGTTCGGCCCCACTGAGAAGAGATAAAATGGAAGGGGTGAAGACTTTCATTCATGAAGCTAAGATCCCAAGTCATGTGATAGATTTTGAAGCAAAGCACTGGAAGAAATTTCTTTCACTGGTTTCACGCAAAACATGTCAACCATTCGTCGTTGTCGAGTCACATGACTTTGCGTCTATTGCCTAAGCTTTTTCTATGCCAATGATTGGATTTGCTCCCTCCATTTACTAATTCTTGCTCTAACGTCACAGCATAACAAATTTGAAGCCAGTTGTTTAGAAATTGGTTTCTGGGACGCAGGTTCAAACTTCAGCCTCTACAATTTTATTACCAACTAGTGGTACCCGCACGGCTTTGCCCGTAATAGAAAAATTAAAAGGTCTTTCGGTTCGCCTGTATATTTGCAAATAATGTATGGTGAATTTTCACGCTAATTGGCTTGTACTCATGTTACAGTTCCACGTAAGATAATTTCCTATATCGCCAATTGGCTTGTGCCCATGTTACGGTTCCACTTTACGATAATTTCGTAAATAATGTATGGTGAATTTTCTCGCCAATTGGCTTGTACCCATGTTACAGTTCCACGTTTTGATAATTTCGTATCTCGCCAATTGGCTTGTGCCCATGCTACGGTTCCACGCTATGATAATTTCGTAATTTACTCGTCCATCTTATGATAATTTTGTTCTTAAAATTGGAATAGAAAAAGAACCACATCGAATTTTCGAAAAATCGCTTCGAGGTGCACACCCCCATGCTACAAACCAAGTTTGTGCCAAATTTCATGAAAATCGGCCGAACGGTCTAGACGCTATGCGCGTCACAGAGATCCAGACATCCAGACATCCTCCGGACATCCAGACAGAGAGACTTTCAGCTTTATTATTGGTAAAGAGTAATGACAACAAAAACTCTCTGTTAGTAGTTTTGATTCCTTTTAAACTTTTTTTTTTCTTCTTGCAATCTATAAAAAAAAAAACTATATTTCTATATTTTTATACGCGTACTGGCCCGGCAGAGTAATATTAATATGGGGTTCGGCCCGCGGTTAAAAAAAAAAGTTCAGCACCACTCTGATATAGGGTATTTAGATGAGTATATCATATTAAGCTTCTTGATACTATACTGTGATTCTTGAATAGGAGGCATGATTTTACCTAATAAAAGTTGCTAGCATTCGAATCTGCTATTTTTTTTTTTTTTCCAACATTCTAATGATCGTTTCCACCCCACCAATCCAAATCCAATAATACAAATTATTACTGTAATTACTGTATAGCTATTCAACATTAATAGAGTTTAAAACTGGTATTCACTAAATCTTCGGTGAAGACCAAGTCAAAACTAAGTATTGATATATTGATATCAATTGGAATCTTTTAAAATTATCTCCACTTTTGTGGGTTTTAGAAATAAAGCTTTTATATTGAATGTCCGAAAATAGCACCAGACTAAAGCCAAAAATCCTCAGATTTGTGACATGTCGAGTTAATCGTAGTTCTTACAAAACAACATATACAGTCGCATTTACTGAAATCTTTCCTTTGTAAGATCAGATAGTAGGATCTAAGAAAAGAACAAAACAATTTGGAGGAATTGTGGATAAAATAGTGAGATTTTTACGTCGCTAGGAGATTTTCATGTAACGTTTTTTTTCATTTGGACTGACAGATGAGATCAATGTTTCATATAAGAGAATTTATTGAATTTGGCAGGGTTGGTGAGACCTTTCACACGAAAAACTGGTTCGTAAAATTAATTTTCAATTGCAGACGATCCAAAAACAAACAAGAAATTCCGTCTAGAACTAAACGAGCCTACTTTCCCGTATACCCATACTACTTTCTAGTACCTGATCAATATTTTCAAAAAACGAACAAATAAAATAGCAGCACCTTTTAAACAAAGCAGCTAATGCACTTTTTCCATTAAAATTTTTTAACAGCTTTCAAAACGAAAGAATAATAATTAAAATTAATAAACTCATTAAAATAAATACATCATACCAAAAAAAAAAATCGCCTGTGCATATATTTATGTAGAACATAAATGATTTCGAGTTTATTCGCCGAAAACTGAATACCTAAATTAAAACTTTAGCGTGAAAATAAAAACAAGTCATAATTATTTCACAGTTAAAACCATATCTGCGGAATTGGAGTCGGAGTCGAATATCCAAGAATCGGAGTCAGTCATTTGTCCTCCGCGTATAAATTTTTGCCAAAGCTACGAAATCAGAGTCAAAGTCGGGGAGTCGGAGTCCGATTAATTGTCGGGCACAGGAGTCGGAGTCGGAGTCAGGTGTCCCTGAATTCTAGGAGTCGGAGTCTGGAGTTTGGCGTCAAGAGCTATTTCCAACAAAATTTTTTTGAAGTAAATCCAAGTACGGAATCTACATTGACTTTCAGTTTCCCCGTAGGCGCTAATGTTAAGGGATTTGAACTGTTCAAAATTGAACGGAATATTGTTCAAATCAAAAAGACATTTTATATACAAGTTTTTCATCAAAAGCTTTTTCTTACAAAGTTTGTTTGAAGCAAATTCGCCTCACAGTTCGGAATTGCCTTGAATTTCCCCGTAGGCGCTGATGTTAAGTTTTTTTGAACTGTTCAAAATTGAACAAAAAATACTTCAAATCAAAAAATAAAATGTAGGAATAAGGTGTCCTCGCCGAGATCTTTTGAACAAAAAAAATTTTTTTTTCGAATCGGACTATTCACTCAAAAGTTATTGGGGGGACAGACAGACAGACCGACAGACATTTTCCCCATCTCAATACCCTACTTTCCAATTTTTAATTTTTCGATATTTAATTATTTTATTTATTTTTGACTTTTTTTGTTTTTAGCGATATTTTTAAGATGCATTAAGCCTTCTTTTATGCTTTTTTCTTCTTTTTCTGACTTTTACTGGGAAAGTAGGCTAAAAAAGGACCGTTATTCAGAGTAACTTTTTTTGAGCCACAATTTCTACACTTTAAACTGCCCTTCTTATATTTTAATAGTTTTGTTGTTCAGTGAAATCCCGTTACAACGAATATGAATGTAACGAAACTCAACGAAATAATTTTTTTCAGACCCGATTTTATTTCTGTTACATTACTTGAATTCCATTACAACGAACTTCCCAAAATAACGAACAAAATTTGCGGTCCCTCGAAGTTCGTTGTAACGGGATTTCACTTGTTGGTATAAAACAAAAGAAATGCGCCTAAACTATTGTACAGTTTTCCAAAGGAAGAAATAATAGTGAAATGTCGTTATAACAAACTTGAAGAGCCCGCAAAATTTCTTCGTAGTACCTTGGTCGACCAGTAGCGCTGTGCGAACGTAACTGTCCTAGTAGGTGATTTTACTTTATTATTTAAAAAAAAAAAAAAAAAAAAAAAAACAGGAAACTTGGAGATACCTTTTTCATAATGGCGAAAAAAACTCAAATAATGATTTTTATAGTCACTAAGAAATTGAGAAAAATAAATGAGGAAATAGCAGTAAAAATGAATTGATGTCGGGTTAGGAAAGTTGATGTTTTGAAATCCTTCGTCCTTGATATATTCTAATCTAATATGGTTAGAAACAACTACACATAAAAAGTGTTGTTGTAGTTACTAATACCACTCCGATCACAGAGCCCAAGTACCATTTGCTTGTCGATTTAAGGCAGTGTGAGACGGCTTCCGTTTTAACGAGCACCATTTAAGTGGAAGTCCGAATTAGTTCAGACAGCACACGATAGATGGAAGCACCACCAATCAATATTTCGAAATTTAAAACCAAACCAGAAGCCGAATAACTGGTTCAGCACCCCCGGAGGTATTGATTCACGTGGAGAAATTTAGGACCACGACATATTTAGCGTTCGCCAGTCATTATAAGTGAGTATGGAGGACCATCGACCGGCTGGCATCAAACCCGGAACCCTCTCCAGTTACGAGCCCGGCGCCTTACCGATCAAGCTACCTCGGTCTACTTGAAAAGTTGTTCCTCCAAAAGAAAATAAAGTTATTTATTTTCGGAAGGATTGCCTAAGTTCCCTAGTGATTGATAAATGGTTAATATAAGAAAGGAATCGCTACAATATAAATTAGAGTTAGTTTTTGGTTTTAAAAAAATTTGTTTTATAATGTTGTAAGGTTCTCATAGAAAACAAAAAATCTTCTTGGGCAGCCTATAACGATAAAAACTTACGAAAGATGTTGAAAGCTCACGAAATCAATTTCTTTCTTTTTGAAAAGAAAACGAAAAAAATTGTAACATTAAAAGATACAGATGACGAAATAAATTCTCGCTGTTTCAGTTTTTGGTGGTAGTTCTTGATGTTTTTTACTCATTCTTTCCCTCTGATCCTTTACTCAGCAACTATTTCTATAGCGCCGATTTATTTCCTTTTGAGCAGGAAACATTCTACTTAGTTTCAGATTAAAAGTTGGGATTTCAAACGTTGGTCGTAAGCTATTTTCCAAGAAACTTTTTCAGAAACAGTTTTTTTCTTGAAGCAAGAGAAAACTTTGCAGATAGTAATACAAATACAGGGTGACAAAAAATAACGTGGACATGATAACATTATAGTTTTAATGCTTACGAAATTGTTACGAACAAACTCCAAAATGAATATGAATACCTTATTTCCTCTAATATATTTGCAAATTTTCAATGTGGCTGCCTTTAGCCTTAACACAGAGCTTTCAAAGCGTTACAAAGTTTCTTGCAATGGGCCGCTACTCACTTACGGTTACTTTATCCCATTCCTTGCATAAGGGTTTCTTTAGGGATGCCAAAGTTTAATGAAGTTTAGCACACATCCTTATCCCCAAGATAGACCAAACAGAATAATACATAGGGTTCAAATCTGGGGAATATGGTGACCGTTCTTGAGCACCAACGAAGTCCGGAAAAGGTGTCTTGCACCAATCTTGAGTGCCTTTATTGTCCGTTTTTCACAAGAAGGCACTTGACTCCTCCCTCGTCACGTAAATATCCGAAGATTCTATTTCGCTGTTTTCGGCAGGTAAAGGGTGTTTTTTTTTCAGAGGTATAGAACTTTAAGTTGACAACACTGTTTGATATGTGTGCCATTTTGATAGCTGTCACTTGTTTTGTGTTCAGATCGGTTTGCCATTTCATCATGAATAGACAACAAGGCGGTGCAACATGCCACACAGCGCGTGTCACAATTGATTTATTGAAAGAAACGTTCGGTGAACGAACAATTTCGCGTAATGGACCCGTGAAGTTGGCCTTCAAGATCATGCGATTTAACACCGCTGGACTACTTTTTGTGGGGCTATGTGGAGTCTCTGGTCTGCACCGATAAGCCACAGACGATTGACGCCTTGGAAGAGAACATTCACCACCTTATTACTGACATACGACCTCTATTGCTGCAAAAAGTGAGAAAATTGGACTTTCCAATTGGACTTTCTCCGAGCCAGCCGAGATGGCCATGTGCCAGAAATAATATTTAAATAAAAATGGCAAAGAATCATCTTTCGAATAAAGCAACATTCATGGCAATTAACAACATTTAAGTGTGTTTTATTTGAACCTAAAGTTCTCTACCTCTAAAAAAAAACACCCTTTATATTCGGATCATAGCATTTTGTTGTAAAAGCAGCGGTTTTTAAAATGTAAGAATAACTGAAATGACAACAGACAAGTGAAGCAAGTGATGTAAAGGACACTAAGACTTTTTTGCACATTAAAATGCACGCCCAAGTTAAGGCTGTCTGGTTGTCAGCTTTAGGAAGCGCATGGATTATGTACCGATCACTCCCGAGTAAAATGGAATTCTGCCTTCGAGGGAGTGTGGCGAAGTGCCTTCTCCTGAAAAACGGACAATAGCTGTGTGTGGAGGTGCGAAATCCTGTTGGAATGTCCATCTTTTGGTTCCATAGAACATTTGCGACCAAGATAAGACAACATTTTCTAAAATGAATTTGCGCTGTGTTTCTTGATTAATCTTTTATCCCTTGATCAACAAAAACAAGTTGTGTTTTTCCACTAGCACATATCCACCTTAAGCCATTACAGATAGTGACAGTTGATGCCGTTCAACAATGCTAGATGGTCTTGGGGACAAGGGTTTGTGCTAAATCTCATAAAACTTAGGTAAACAATAATTTACCTTCACCCATAAATATTTTTGTAAGTGAGTCATAATAAAAATAGTATTACAATTCACTTATATAACAGTTTTTTAATACCCAGCAAAAATTGTTTGTTAGTTTGTTTTTCTGTGCAAAAAAAAACCTCATTGGTCTAAGGAATTTTTCAAATACTTTTACGGGTCCGCGGATCAATAAATGTTGAGAAACGCTGTGGGCTTGAGGCTAATATTTCTTACACACATTTCATTAACTTTTAACTTCTTAATAATTAAGGATTTATTTACGTTGTCTACCCTCATCAACCTACTTTTTAAACTTTTCTCCTTTTCTTCGTTTTAATCTCAATTTTGCTTCAGGCAGAAAATTAATGAAATGAAGCAAAAAGATTTGGTATCTACTATTTTTTCCATTTGTTGGCAGTGGTGTTTGTGTCTTTAATCTAACTGTTTAACAGAATTTATTTCATAGTATCGTAATTAATCACTCATTTGGTTACAATCTCCTATTTGATTTTGTTCTCACAAATTAAATTAATGTAAAAAGAAACGAATTAATTCACTTGAGTGCACTTTAGGTAAATACTTCAACTTCAGTTTCAATAACCTTTGTCACTTTGACACACTAGTGGTCAAGAATAATTGACAGTGCAGTTCTAGTACTGCTTGTGTATCATAAGCTTGATTAATTGCTGTAGAATAATTATTGGATTCACTTGAGAAATATTCCACGTAGATTATCGAGACAAGTGCTTTCCCAAATGATTAGAGATCAAACAAGTTGAATTGAGATAAATTTATGAACCAATTAGTTCTAACTGCATAGAACTCAGGAAATATACATGACATTGAATTTCAAATATATATAATTATAAGAAACATAACTAAAAAAAAGATTCAATGCGTGAAATTTGGATTGAGACGAACTGTTTTCTGTTGCAAAAATTTACTCCAGCAGAAAAAATCGTGTCATTACCATGAAATTGGGTACGTGCATAGTGTTTGGCTGCAAAATTATTTGGCCGTTGTGGTCTGATCGGTAAGGCGTTGGACTTGTAACCGAAGGGTCCCCGGTTCGATGCCAGCCGGTCAAAGATCCTCCGTGTTCGTTAATTGCGCCTGGGGCTAGTTAAATATGGCGTGATCACAAAGTCATTCCAGAGAATTAATACCACTGTTGATTCTGAACCAAGAACTGCTCGGTTTCTGGCTTAAAATTAAAAAAAAAAATTTAAAATAAAAAATAAAACAAATAAATAAAATTAAAAAAACAGCTGTCTTGCTGTCTTCATTGACACATCCAACCGGCAAAACCACAAGTAGTGGTAGGTATGGGAGACTTGGGACTGTGATGATGACTTAAAATTAGTATGCTATAATGTTTTACCATATTGAAATGAAAGTAGTTTAATCATGGTGTGGTAAATATAATGTCAAGTTGCGGAAGGTCTGTCGGGATTAGGGGAACTACTTTTTAACCACGGGGCTTGCTTCGTATTTTTAGAGTATTTGACTTCAAGAGATATTGAAGCCCAATTGCTACTCACTGTTATAATAAGGTAACAATACCAATGTTTATACTAGACATGAAGATACCACTTGACATAATTCAGAGGAAAGAAATTTATTTTGGAGGAAGGAAACGTCAAAAACAGTGAATATCATAATTGTGATTCCACAAAAAGTAAATAAATACTTGATTTCCTGATTTAGGAAAAAATAGAAAATTGGTAGAGATAAAGAAGATACCATTTTGATTCCTAACATTTACAATGTTCTTCATTTGTATTTGAAATATAAAACGTGAGAATACGTTTGACTACATTTTTAGACATATTTCAGTGTTTCATTGCGTGAAACATGCTTGTGAAGAGTTTAAAAATCTCCCTTCCTTTGTTTATATCTCATCAACTAGATACATAAATGGCTACTTCTGTATGTATGTATGTTCGTGGTATACTTCAAAACTACTGGACCGATTTTAACCCCTTTTTCACCTCTGATATCTACATTATCAGGAAGCAACATAGGCTATAATTTATTCCTAAAAAATCCATCATAACGTTTAAAAACGTTATGATGGAAAACAGTAACTTTCATGTAATTTCCCCATTAAATGATTAAATATAAAATCCATTGTCACAAAAATGTGTTGCCTTCCAAGGGCGCCCGTATGCAAAATTGTAAGAGGGGGGGGGGGGCTCAGATATTTACCCTATGGTTTAGCTGGGTATTTTCCCCATAGAAACCGATTTCAGTACAGATTAGAGTCATTAAAATTTGAAATTTTTAATAACTTATTCATTAATGACTGGAGAAGAAATAATTTTATACCTTCAAAAAGAAAAAAAGTACTAAAAGCAAGGAAGTTCTTTCTAAGGATGGGAGCTCGAGCCCCGCCCCTTGCCCCCCTATAAGGGTGCCCATGCTTACAACAGCAATATTAATAGTAATCATAATGAAAATTTTTAATCAAGGCTTCTCCGGAAGCAAACATGAATCTAAAGTCATTTAAATATTTGGACACTTTACTTTTTGCACACTTAGGAAAACATAGTAGAGAGCTTTTTTTTTGTGTGTGTGTGTGTGTGTACTATTTAATTAAATAAATATTGCTCGCGGTTTTTTTTTAGTGATCTTTGTTTTTGTTAGTTCATATTTTGGAAATTCTTCAAATTTTTATATGATTAAATGTCACGCTTTCGTTTCTAACTGAATGCTATTTCGTTATTCATACTTATTGCTATTTTACTGTTATGGTTAAGGAAGAAGCTCGATATTTGATCACGTTAAAGCGGTGTGTTTTGAGTTCCTTCAGTTATAACAAAAAATACGAATGAAAGAAGCGATTGCTTCTTACAATTATTACTGACCCAGGCAACGCCGAAATATTTTTGCTAGTTTAATCCATTTCTTTAGTTATCTAAATAATATGAGCATTTTCTTTTCTTGCTTGCTTTCATGAATTAAATAAATCAAATGCTGCTGGAAGCTTTTAAAAAAGCAAACGAAAAATACTTTTGCATTCACGTCTGAAAAGAAAGGAAGAAAGAAGAGCAGAAAAAAAAGAGGAGAACTATGAAAAGTCTCCTTTTCTGCTTCAGGTTAAAAAATGAGACAACAAAACGTCTTGAAATTGAAATAAATTTCTTCTTACTGCCCCCCCCCCCCTTTTTTTTTCTTTTGTCGCCGCTTGAAATAGTTTATTTTTATTTTTTTGCCCCAACTGTCACATTGGGATATTTTCAGCTTAAATGTGACTTATTCGCCTTTCTGTGGGTAGGTTATTTCGTTGGTTCCATTATAAACGAAGTTATATAAGGATTTTAGATTTTTGACTTAAGTTTAATTTTGAAAGTAGCTAACTATTTTTTTAAAGGAAGAATATTTTCAAATAATCTTCAAGAATGTTTTTGACGCTCAATAAATTGTGTTATAAATCCGGAATTGCGGCTACGACTTTGATACGTTTATGGGTTATTTAACTACTAGTAGTACCCGCACGGCTTTGCCCGTAGTAGAAAAATTAAAAGGTCATTTGGTTCGCATGTATATTTACAAATAATGGATGATAAATTTCTCGCCAATTTGCTATATTCATTTGCTTGCCCATGTTACGGTTCCACGTTATGATAATTTGGTAATACACTCGTCCACGTTGTGATAATTTTCTCGGTAAAAATTTCTTGAAATTGGAATAGAAAAAGAACAAAATCGAATTTTCGAAAAATCGCTTCAAGGTGCACACCCCCATGCTACAAAGTAGCTTTGTGCCAATTTTCATGAAAATCAGCCGAACGGTCTAGGCGCTATACGCTTCACAGAGATCCAGACATCCAAACGGAGATCCAGATATCCAGACGGAGATCCAGATATCCAGACAGAGAGACTTTCAGCTTTATTATTAGTA